>NW_022985191.1:513065-516440 GCF_010093535.1 Lindgomyces ingoldianus
GGTATACTTCTCTTGTAACTAGTCTACTACACGCTGTGCATCTGCTTTAGAGCCTTTTTTGTACGCAATAATAAAGTTATCTACATAGAAAAAGACAAATATTCTAGCTTTAGTTATGTAGTAAGGTTTATATAGGGCAGCTAAAAACCTAAGGCCTTTAAGAGTTGTTATAAAATAGTGTTACTAGAGTAAAAAAAAAATTTATAGGCTATATAGTGCTTTTTAAAGCTTTAGTATTATACCTAGTTTCTAATAGCCTCTTAGCATCTGCATGTAGATATTGCAGTTAATTACTGCATGTATAAACATGTTAGTTATGTTATATTATTTAAGCTCTAAGTTAAAGTGTGCAAATATTACTATTAGCATTTAAAATAAGCGTTTTACTAGAGTAGCAGCGTAGGTATCTTATGTAGTAATGTTTCTTTGTTAATTACTATAGACTACTAGTTGCGCCTTGCATTTTTATAATCTGTAGTGCTTGTTAAGCTTGTAGGTGTACACCTACATATAATCTAGAATCTACTGTCTAGCTGCCTTAATTAGCTTTATCTAGACCTCTGTCTAAGATTTTATTATTTAATAACTATCTAGGTGTGTTCTTTCTGCTGCTTTAAATATCTTATGTAAAGGGTGCTCCTTTAGTTACTTTTAAGTTAATAGCAGAGGTAGTAGCTAGCTTTTATAAAGTGTCTTTCTTTTAAATAGCATCTTTATTAATGCTGCTTTATTTAGTGTTTTACTGCTATGCTTTTTTATACTTTTAAATCTTATGCTAGCTATAAAAGCTGCAGCCTATAGTATAGTCTTTAACAACCTTATTTAGCTTAGCTTTAGTGCTACTCTAGCTATTAACTACATAAGTAATGCTGCAGGTGGCAGAGTATTTAGAGAAAATAAATAGTTATCTCTAATCTTTCTTTTTTAATAGTAGCCTAGTAGGTCTACTTTATTAAAATTTAATATATTATTTATAGTGTTGTTTTTATAAAATAACTCTGTCTTTAGCTAATAACTAGGTGTTAAAAGCTTAATTATTTTAATGTATATAGTAATTTTCTTTACTATGTTATATATAAGGTTATCTATTAAGTCTTTAGGCTTACTGCTAAAGATTAAGTGTTTGTTAAAAATAACATTATATGTATAGATTACTTTTGCTAGCAGTAGTATCTATACATAGTAGATGTTTAATAATTAGTACCTAACTAGATATCTAATCTACGCCTTTAGGTCTAGCCTCTATAGCTTAGATTTATTCTAATATGTGTTATTAGTTATTATAAATGCTTTATAGCTATAGGCTTTTAAATGTGTAAAGCTTAGCTTTTAAATTAATGTAATAACTTTATTATTTAAAGCTGCTTATGTAAAAAAGATCTTGTATAGTGTCTTCTAGTTATTAGCATAGTTTAGCGTCTAATTGTATAGGTATACGCCTGCTCTAGTAATGTATAGCTATACATCTTATAGTAGGTTAGCATTTAGTTGCATAGCCTATAACTTCTTCTTATTTACACCTTTTAAGCGTTTAGCTTCTCTATTCTAGGCTTGTGTATCTAGTGCTAAAGGCTTAACAGTTATTCTATGTAATGCTAGCTAGTGTTTTACCTCTAGTTTTACTATTATAATCTTATTATTAGCTTTAATAACTTTTATAGTAATGTTATAATAGTTCTTTAGAAAAAGAATAAAAATTATAAAAGCTTTAATAATTAATTTAGTAGGCTTATTATTTTTAAAGTAGAGGTCTTACTAGAGGCTAAAATACTTATTAGTAATTAGCATTTAACTTTACTTTTTTATAATACTTTATGCTTTATATGCATAGAAATTAATTAATAGTCTTTTACTAAGTCTACTATTACTAATTTACAGCGCATAGCTAATTTATTATTATATCTTAGCTCTACTATATAAGTTACATTAGACTGTTGTAATTCCTTTAATTTGCACCCCCTTAGCTTACTATATAAGGTGTTAAAGTGTAGCTAGTCTAGAGTATCCTAGACGCTTATGCTATAGCTCTGCTAATGCTTTTTATAAACTATGTTTAGTTCTTATGTTAATTATATGTGTATAATATAAGCCCTTTTATAGTAGATAGTACTTTAACACTTATTAGCTATAGATCTTTATAAGATCTTTAATTATTATCCTATCTAGGGCCTTTAAAGTAGTTAGCTCTACTTATGTGTCCTACTAGATTCCTTTCTATTACAGTAGGCAGAACAAGACTAGGTTGCACAGCAGGTCTAGGCACAGTGCAGTGTTATGTAGTACAAGACTATATGTTTAACTATGTGTTTTATGCTTACTTTTTAAGCTTAGTGTAATTAATCTATAGCCTTAAATCTATATATAAGAGTTTCTAGACTAGATAAAGTCTTTTAGTGTTAGTAAATAATAGTTATAGATCTAATTAAAATTATTTATAATATAGCATATTAAGCCTAAGTTAAGAATAAATAATTCTTTTAGTAAATATCTGTTCTAGTTTAAATTAACTATAGCTAGTAATGTAGCTACCTTAACTCTTAATACTTTCTAGCCTTTAAGTTAGTCTTCTTATATCTTTAGTGTAAGTGTATGTAAACTTTTTAAGATTAGTATTTTTAAATTATGTCTACACTACTTTTTTAGTAGGCCTTAAAATTCTAAGTTGTGCTTACGCTTTAATGCTACTAGCTTTTTAACTCTTTTATTTAGCATTTACTAGTCTAGTGCTCTGTCTAGATAGACATAGAAGCAGTCCTTTAGTGCATAAATGTGTCTGCATGTAGGATATTTAGTGCCTTTTATTTTAGCAAGTTTTTAGCTTAAGAATAACTTCCTATTATCTTTTTAATAACATTAATGTTAAGGTCTACTTTATTTTCTTAACATTACAACTTCTGCACTACAGGCGTCTTTGTTTATGCCCTAGGTAGTTTTCTTACTTTTAGTAAAGTATAATAAGTTATCTGTTATAAAGGCAGCTTTATGCTTTTCTATATATATTAGATAATTTAACATTATATGTTCTTAAAAGCGCTTTATTATTTTTTTTTAATTTATGTTTAGTGTAAACTGTTTGCTTTTTTAAAAGGTTGTAGACTAATAAGAGGCAACTTTATTTATAGTAGTTAAAAAGTCCTTTGCTATAGCATTAAACTGCGTTATTTCTAGAACATTTTATGTCTCTACTTCTGTAGCAGCGTAATTATACTCTGCTAGCTATAGGTTCTATATGCTTGCGTTTCTTAGCAGCTTTAAAGATACATTATATTAGTTACACACATGTTCTTGTTTAAATTAGTTGTTAACACCTACTATAGCTTTAAGGTTTGTAATCCACTGTCTAAGTAGTTAATCTAGGGAACAGCATGTACGCTG
>NW_022985191.1:517645-583348 GCF_010093535.1 Lindgomyces ingoldianus
CATACTGTTCGAGCTTATTGCTCGTACTATGTAGCAGCTTTCGTCAAACGTTCCTCCTGTCTCGACAGTAGGTGCGCATATCTGACAAGTTTGTGCAGTAATAAAAAGGTTAAATGCTGCCTCTAGTTAACACATAAATATAATGTATACTTCTTTTACATATTACTTAACATATTATTATGCAGCATCTTTATTCTTTAGGTTAATTATATAAAGGTAGCTTACTTATCCCTTTTAAGTAAAAACTACTATGTTATGCGTAAGTTTAATTCTTTTACTATTAAACTTAATAAGCTGCTTTTTTACTAAGATAGTTTTACTTTTTATATAAAACTTTACTTTTTATAGTTCTTTTTTTTCTTTTTACATAAAATCTTTTATTATAATGCTTAAAGTGTTGTATAAATGCTTCTAGTTATTTCTAGGGCCTATGTTATACATATAGTGCATATTTGCCTAACCTTTTAAGATATCTAGAAAGATGTCTATGTACTAAGTTTCCTAGATATCTAGCTATTAACATAAATTAATAAAAATTCTTATTTTATTTATAAAAATGTTATATAGTTAACTTATATATGTAACAATCCTTATGAATTGTTCCATCTTGAGTTGCCTGGAACCTCTAGAAGGCCCTTGTATCAGCCCCGACCTTGACCTGGCCCTGACCCCTGCTGTTACCCCTATTCCCTCATGTATTTAGTCGCACCTCGCCCCTGTAGCTAGCTCGGTAGTTTTCTGATATCCTACGTACAAGGCCTATAGGTGTCATTAGTATTCCTAGGTCTCTAAGTCCCCACGCACTCCTATATGCCTCTAAGTAGATTTATACCGCATTTAGACCCATTGTCTTGCCTGCGCTGTTACAATGTAGTTATTATTTTTTTTTATGCTTTTTAAAATTATATAATTTTGTCTACTAAAAGTTTTTCTTTAGTAGTTTCTTTCTAGGGTGGAAGTTTGTACAGGCTGTAATGTAGTATAGATTGTGCAGGTGGTATTAGTAGTGTATACACTACTGCAGGCGGTGGTGTGTACAATTAAGGGTGTAGAGCAGGCGTTAGGTAGAGTAGCATGTATTATTTATATAGTAATTAGTGTAGTGCTAGCTAAGGTGTAAGAGCAGGTAATGCTAGTATATTTAGTGTTAATAGTAGCATTATGTTTAGTCTGCTTCTATGTAGAGCCTTATATAGTAATAAAAGTTACATATAAAGCTTTTTTAGTGTAATTACTTTTTTTTATGCTATATTATATAGCTTCTAGGCTTAGGTACCTTTAGTGCTTAGCTATAGTGTAATTCTTTTATTCTCTAGCACTTATATAAGCTCTCTTTTAAACATATAGCTAAGTGCTAAAAAGTCTTATAGTGTCTATTTTTTAAAATTCTTTATATATACACTTAAAAAAGTAGCGCTTTTTTAAGTTATTATGCATAAATTAGTAATTATGTAACTTATATATAATTAAGTTTATAAGCTTATTAAAGCTTTTAACATGTTAATTTTATTATTTTAGTACTCTAAGCTAGTTTTATTTTATAGTGTTACCTTTAATATCTTTATATTCTTTATAAGTTATTTATATAACTAATAAAAATTATTTCTTATTTTTTTTATTATTACATAAAGTTGTTAGTTGCTAATAAAATTTTATTATAATAGTATAGTTAATTACTTTTTTAGTAAATTATATAGGTACTGCTATTATCTAGCTGCTAGGTTGTGCAGCTTTAATAGCTTTAGTGT
Organism: Lindgomyces ingoldianus; assembly: GCF_010093535.1. Taxonomy (NCBI): domain Eukaryota; kingdom Fungi; phylum Ascomycota; class Dothideomycetes; order Pleosporales; family Lindgomycetaceae; genus Lindgomyces; species Lindgomyces ingoldianus. The sequence goes on from NW_022985191.1 coordinate 519,394, forward strand.
GCGCTTTACACTATTTTCTTTTTACTTTATATAGTAGCAGAGCTTACTATACAATGTAAAGGATTAATATGCTATTATTTAGCTACTAAGTTGTGCAGCTTTAGTAGCTTTAGTGTGCGTCTTACACTATCTTTTTTTTACTTTATATAGTAGCAGAGCTTACTATATAATGTAAAGAATTAATTTACTATTCTAAAAAATAAGTAACTAAATAAAGTACCTTATAAAGTGTAAGTACTCTGCTATTACTTTTCTTAAAAGATAAGTAATAAAATAAAGTACCTTATAAAGTGTAAGTACTTTATTATTACTTTTACTAATTTATAGTTAATTAAATTAACTACTAATTAGTGTTAAATAGGCTCTAATAGCTAGCTGCTTATAGTATAAGTAGTTAAGTAGTAAAAGTAAGAGTAGTGTACAGTGTGCACAGTGTATAAAGTAGGTAAAGTAAGGGTAACATATTTCTAGTTCTATTGCTCTTTTCTTTCCTCTGTACAGAGGAAAAGGGGGATATCTAGATGTTTGCGCACAGAGGTTCGCGCACGAGCATCATGTGACAGAGATACGTGGTCCTGCTCGTGCGCGATCGCTCGTATCCAGACTGTGACGCTGCTGCTGCGTACAGACATTTAGTCTAGCTCTCTTAATGCTCTCTTGGTCAACTAGATGTTCAATAAGTTATCCCAAAATGCCGCCGGTGGTTGAGATCCGCTGGAATGGCTGAGGGGCGGCTCTGAATGTTGACGTTTACGTGAACTTGGGTGCCGTAGTTCGGGCATATGGGGATTATCGATCGTGGGGGTCTCGGATTCTGCGAGATAGAGAGGTGGATTGAAGGTGGGTGGAGAGCGGCGCCTATATCGTGCGACCATATCCCGTGACGTGGAAGAGGGATGGTTGGAGTTCGCGTTGGCTGGGGTTTATGAAAAGGATGAATGAGAACTAATCATTGGCACAGGTTGTTGGTTATTGCCAGGTACTCGCCCAACGTGCCAACCCTGTGGGGTTAGGCGCGTTAGGCGAGTATTTCCTGCACCTTGCCTACTTAAATAGGAAATATCAACGAATCAGCCCTGCTGATCACTGCTCGTCGAGCATTCTGCGTTCGCTCATCGACGACCATGTAGCACTCAGCGCCGTCATAATACCCAATTTTGCTGGAGAGCTTTGTAAATAACTGTCCGCTCCTTAGGAAATGAACCCATAAAGACATTCACAGCTTGAAGCGAACACTTCCAGAGGACTTTTTTATTTACAAATCTTTTTGTCCTTTTGGCAACATGTCGTTATAAACGATATTGGACTAGCTTAGACATCTCCAAATCTGGAGGGTTTTTGAGTTCGAAATGTCAGCCCCCAAGCCCGCTATTTTGTTGGCACCGGGAAAACTTAGATCCGATTTCTGTCCAAAGTGAACCAGACTACCTGGATTTCTCAAAATGCATAATGCGGACAAGAAAATTTTTTGTATCTGAAGGCCTTTAGGAAAATATTGCTCCTGCATTCGCTGCACTCTTGTGAATTTTAATGAAGTCGATTTTCTCTGCAATCGTAGGTGCTCCATAATTTTTAGCGCCCAGATATATGTGATGCTGCTACCTCACTGCATGCATATATCCTGTGGCTGCCCTCCCAACTCGAAATTGCCTACCATCCCGCTATTTTCCTCAAAGCTGTTTTCAGCTTTGTCTTCTCACTATCCCCTTTCTCGAAACCTCTTCTTGTACTGTTGACGCCTCTCAATTTTCAGCACACCCTTGTTCTAGCTCTGCCTCTTATGTGGTCTTGTCTGAGCTCCAATCTCAATCAAAATAGTTCCGATTTACATAACCCAAGCGAACTTTGTTTAAACAGCTGGTCATGGCCAGCAGACCGACGTACGAAATCGGAGCTACTTGGAGCAGCGAGCACAACACAGACGTTAAATTAAATGTCTCTGTAGGCGACAAGCACTTCCGCATCGACCTTTTCACTACAAATTTTGAGGCCAATCCAAAGCTGCTGAAGGAGTACCTGCTTCATGTTGAACGCTCAGACCCAACGTACATACCACCGTCGTTAGAAGATTCTGATGACAATGAATTTGTCGACCCTCTGGAAGAATTCTACGACTGGGCCACGAAACCTTTTGCTGCTCTGTTCCGCGAAATCCCGCCTTTAGACCGAGATCGATTGTACACGCTCCAAGACTGTCTATTTCCTGAACAGTTCGTATACACCCTACAGGTGGCTGGCGATGAGTTGGTTCCGGTCCCGCGCGATGTCAACCCAGATAGTCGTTTGGTTGGTGTGCTACTTCCTGCCTCCAAAACGCTCGACAAGAGTACGCTCCCAGTCTACCGTCCTAATGATATCCACGTGCGGCTCAACGACAATGTGGTGGCCTTACCAACGAACCCTTGTAAGGTGTACATTAAGGGAAAGGATGTCTGCTTTTTTAAGCAGATACTGGCGGGTGACGTTGGCATGACAGTTACGGAGCTCGCTACCTATACCAAGATTAATGCGGCTAAGCTTGGCGAAGACGTGCGCGTTTCCCGTCTCCTTGGTGTAGTAGAAGATGAGCACACCTCAAGGATCGTTGGACTGCTGCTGTCGTATATCGATTGCGAGAACATGACACTGTCCTGTGCGGCACAGGCTGGCGAGCGCGCGTCACACGACAAATGGCTGAAGCAGATAACACATTCTCTAAAAGAGCTTCATGCACGCCAAATCGTCTGGGGAGATGCAAAGCCTGATAACGTTCTTATCGACATGCATGATGACGCATATTTGGTTGATTTTGGAGGTGGTTACACGCATGGTTGGGTAGATAAGGAGTTAATAAATACTCAAGAAGGCGATTTGCAGGGTCTTCAGCGTATAGCGGCATATCTCACTGGATTGTCTGTAGGATGACAATGCAAGTTACTTCGAAATTGGGACCTGCCCCGTCCCAGAGATAGATAGTCTACTAGAGAATCCGGTGCGGTTGCTAGCGGGATTAAATGGCCAAATGCTTGGTTTAGTCATGAGTTACGGTTATCCTCGCTCTCAATTCGCATACTTTCCACGACTATTGTTTCATATCGAACACATCTAGGTTAGCTATATCACAGCTACACCATGTTATTTGCTATGGCTTCATGGGGAAAGAATACCTGTATGATTCTCAAACGTTTGAGGGTATAGTTAGCCGCTCTTCGAATCCCCATAGGCGACTACGAGCTCGCATTTTGATGTGCCACTGGCACGAACAAAATTCTGAAATGTTATGACTCGCTGTTAAACGGCCTTCGTCGTAACAGACACCCACCTAACTTTATTATGTTACGCCGCCGGCACGAATAGCCGTCAATATTAGATAATTGGCAACGATCATGTCACCTTGAAGTTGCTTCTTTGAAGCGCCGAGATTGATTAAGATTCTTAGAACCACAGGTTTGCATCAAAAGCTAATTGGACAGATACATTTAGACTGGAGGACTGTATCTATCCGTTTCGTGACTGCTCAGAGCTAAAGTGGGCGACAAAAAGCCGTATAAAAGAGAGTGATTCTCCGTAAATCTTTCGGCTTCAGAAGAAAGTTGAACTCAGCCTTTCATATCGGTCCGCCTTTCAAGATATCAAAACTTCTCCCAGTATCCATCTAATCCATATCATTGCGTATTGTCCTCGAGCGCGAATCAATGCCACAACTGGAAGGCAAACTATGTGCGGCCTGGATGGGAGGACTATCACCGATGTTGCCGATTCAAACCTATGCCCGGATCCTGACTGCTATAAGGCGGACCTTGTGAGGCAGGACTGGCACTGTTACATATGCGATTACGACAACCCTCCCAACACCTCCTACACTGGTCAAAATCGGTACCTGTTTTACGGCTAACTGACTACCTGTGGGCATAGTGTCTGCATTTCGCGCTGCAGGTACTCCTGAATACAACCTCACCACGCAAAGATGTCTTCGAATAATACTCTCTTATCACCTCAAGTCAGATAACAGCTGGATTGTTTATGAATGAGAGTAAAGAGTTTTGTAAAGATGTTTATGCGTTAGAAGGGAAATGGAAGCATTTAGGGTTAGCGGATACAGAAACCTTTGGTTCGTTGGTAGAGAACGTTAGCATCTATCCCATCTTGCTGTTCGTGCAGAGTCCTAGTCTCTCTTAGTTTTGTCTGTTGCGCTGTCCCTCGCACTGCCTTTCGCTTTAAATTTCCTTGCATTTGTCTCTCGTTTCGTTTCTTACCCCTCCCTGTAGCTCTTATTCGAAGCAAGTCAACAGCGAAGGCCAACCGTACGCTCCTTCCCAATCCCTTCTAATGCAACGCCGATCATAATGCTCCTTACCAAAAGGATTTCGAGGTAGACCTGATCTAACGGACTCTGCTTCTTTGTCACAAAGTTGGCCATATGTACAGTAGATCCATGAATGGTTGTTTCAAAGAGAGGAAACTGAGGAATCCTGCAACTGGTGTTTCGATGGGTGTCTAAATTCGGGCTCGGATGCGAATATCGTAGGAGGGCCATGGCATCGTGGTGAGGCACTGTTCACGATTCGTATCACGGAGGCATAGGCAGAGGCTGTGTGACATCGGTGGTGCGGGGTAGAGTGGATAGGGTAATCTAAGTTTGGTAGATGCTGGTGCTAAAGGGGTTAGGATGACGGTAGATGTTCTAAAGAAAGACCACAGTCTGAAGCAATTTCGTTCTTTTGGAGCCGGCTTCCTTGAACAAAGCATTGTAGAAAGAATACCAACGAACTGAGGAATATGGCTGATCGGTTGATGGCCGGGTCCCTTCGAGCTTGTCCATAGCGCAAACACTCTCTTTCCAGCCTACGGTTCCGCGATCCAGCATTATCTTAACTTCACTAAACGTTAACCGATGGGCGCCCATCAACAAACACGTCATCCGCTCGCCATTACAATAGCGCAAAGAGTCATGATTATGTAACTTCTTCATATCATAGCAACTAACGACTACGTACACTAACTGGAGCGCATATTCTGCGCTGCGCAATGCGCATCATGCATGCATGTGCACATCCTCATCAATCGACCGTCTTTGCATTCTGCCGAGAAGCTGGAGGAAAAAAGGAAAGAAAAAAAGGCTGCTGCATGTATGTGGGATATAGATTGAAAAAAAAATGTTGCGGGGACAACCGCGGCTATTTGCAACAGCAGTGAAAAGGCCAGCCGAGGCAGGGAAGAGTCTCGCCGAGATTCAGGGCCACAGCTGGTTGGTAGCTAGCTAGGCAAGAGCAGAAGCAAGTGATAAAGTGAAGGGAAAGCCACAAGCTAGGATTCCTAAACACGTTATTCGCATGAAAAGCATTGTGGATAGTATGTTGTACAAGCGCTAATCCCAAAAATGGTAGACTGTAAAAAGAAAATATGCCAAAAATAGAGCGTAAGAATAGAACATGGGGAATCAAGGAAATAGACAGGTATCATAGCAGTACACAATGGAAGCGAATGAGAAAAGTAGAGCCATGACGTTAAGACGTGATACCTTCCCTGTAGTGGTTCGCCATACAATTGTCTTCAACCCTAGACCATAAAAACGCCGAGTTAAAAACGCCAGAAGCCGACTTTTGAGGAGAGGAATAAAGAGTGCATAAATCTCATACCACGACCGCTCGTGCGAAATCGGGAGGCGGTGGCGGTAGAGGCATATTAGGTGGAGGCACAGGCGGGGGTAGACCCATCACTGGCATTGACCGTCTGGGAGTAACGCCACGTTGTGTCTGCGCATATACTTGTTGCCTTAGCGCAGGAATCGAAGGGCTTTGGTAAATATTAGGTGTTGTAGACGCTCGTTTGCCAGGGACAAAAGATGGTGTACTTGCAATGGCTCGTGGAGCGGCTACGGGCCGAGACGAAGATAAGAAAGGAGCAGGATCCGACCTGATTTGAACACTGGTAGGACGGCGTAAGGATGGTGCCGGTGGCGTGGCCTTCACTTCGGTTTGCGGCGCAGATGTTGGTGCCACTGCAGGTTTTGCGGAAGCGGTTACGGAGCGATTGACTATGATACCAAGAGGAATGGGCGCGGGGCCAAGGGAAGAGTAGCGGCGGGGTACAACGACTGAACCATCCGTGTTCTGAGGTCGCACTGGGAATGGTCTAAGGAAAGGTTTAGGGTTCTGCGATAGCCGGTTTAAACGAGCAGAAGCTGCGGCAGCCGTTGGCAGACTTCCAATTGTGGATTGAGGGCGTCCTGCCACTGGCGCGGGATCAGGTGCAGGATCTCGCGGAGGCGGTGAGATAGTGCCATTCCTCGCAGGAGGGGCACTCGAGCTCCTTGCACTCGATCGTATGGGTGCGTGACTGAAACGTGCATTCGTGGGGCGGTTGAGAATTGTTGACGTCGGGACATTGAGTTCCTGCTCCGGCTTGTTAATCGTCGGTGAGGTGGGGCCGTAAATGGAATGCCGCTGTGGGGTTGGCCACCGTGAGCCAGCGGATAGAGAGTTGTCTTCATTGGTGATGGGAAGAGGTTGCATGGATCGCCGACGATTCGTGGTGGAGTTGTTGGGGTTCATGTGAAACGATCTGAGGGACGTTGCGCTTCGGAGGGGCTCGGTATCAGCGGCGACGAATCCTTCTTTGTGCGGAGAATTTGGAGCCGGCGACGAATTTCGAGACGTGTTCCTTGTAGCAGTACCTGATACAGATGTTGCATTTGACATGTACGAATATCGCGATCGTTCTCGAAGCTGATCTAGCTGGAGCTGTTCGTGAGAGACTGCTGTTGCAATGGAGGGTGCTTCGATGGATTTCCGCTTTGCGCCATGCCTCGAGGAATGTAGGCTGGAGGAGTCAGACACGCTCACTGACTTTTCGCTGCGGTCTCCTTCCCAATCAGATGCGACAATCTTTGGCGACTCATATTGTGACTGGAGTGGGGAATCAACTGGCGCAAGTTTGCTGATCCGGCTCGGATCACGCTGAACGAGGTATCGGTGACTTGGACTCTCTCTTAATCTTTTCTCGGGTGTTTCTTCCATAGACTCTGCCAGGGGCTCTTCTCTTGCCTTCATCCCACCAAGAGCGTCAATCTCTTTCCGGACAGTCGTCATCCACGAATCCATCTCTTCTGCACTTTCTAGCACTAATAAAAAACTTGTCGCAGTTCTCCTAGCACTAGCGTTCTGTAGACGCAACCGGGACAAAAGCGAGGTCTTCGGGGCCATAGATACAGTTCCATCCTCATTCGCGCTTTGAGATATCTGCAAAACCCAGTGTTTTCCAGGGATTAAGTCGCACGCAAATGCTGCCGATTCTTTCCCGAGTTGAAGTACCTTCTCGGGCAGTCTGTCAAAGGGTCCTTCTCCCGAGTACTGCAACATAAATCCCGACGTGACTAAGACGTATACCTTATTTGTTAATTCCGGTACCGGCGGATTCACAACGGAATTAGAGATGAGGCGTCGATGTTGTTTTTCAAGCTTCTTCGTCTCTGGGATTTGTTCCAGCGTTGCCGAAAGATCACGATGGCTGTCCATCCTCTCCCGAAGTAGGTTGTGTTGTTTCCTTTGGCTTTGGGTTCTCAACAGAACATCGGGCGAAAACACACAGGACTGCACTGTAGCATATTTTATCGACTGCGGATAGGCTTGAAATAGAGGTGGAGGATCCCAGTTTAAAGGTTGTCTCCTCACGCTCGGGGGTTTTAGAGACATTGGCCTTATCATGGAGCTTGATCGCGACCGATGCGCTTGCTGGACAGACGGAGGGGGGTTTACTCGCAACGACGACTTTGGAGGTGAAGTAGGGGTAGGTTTTGGTGGTTTTTGTGGCTCCATCGGTACTGCAAGGCCGATTTCTGAATGCCCTCTGGCCTTCTCCACCTTCGGCCGGCTGAAGAGATTAAACAAAGACATCTTGGATGGAGTGCGCTCAAGTTTGGGTGCAGGTTTAGTCGATGGTGAGTTCGAGGGAGCCATACTTGGTGCCGATGCGACTACTTGGTCAAGCAGGTTGGCGCTAGAACGGTTGCGCCGCCAGCGAGATGATGAAGTGGCATCGTGAAGAGCGTTACGAGAGGTGCGGCCGGAATTCAGCCAGGACTTGTCGTCTTGAGCCATGGCGTTAGCGGCCGGGTGGGTTCGCTTCGAGGCTAAGATACATGAACGTGTTCGCTATAACCAAGGGAATGGACGCAGAATAGATGAGGGGCGCAATACTTCAGTGGTGTGGCCGAGGTGCCAATAGGCCGAACTGTAGTATATCTGGGGTCGCTTGTCCTAAGTTCCGTAGATTGGTTGCGCGGCAATTTACAAGGTCTCTTTAGGAACGTATAGGCAAGGGAGCAGACGCGAAAAAGTCGAATGATAGGTTCGATGGAGGAAACCACGGACGAGCAAGTGAGCGACTGTTAGACAAACTTCGTGTTGAAGAGCTTTGACAGCGGCGCAACGGTTGGATATCTCCCGTTCCGTGCTCAATGCGTAAAAGTTCGAGGCAGCGAAGAATTTGCAAGCAAAAAGTCAAACGAGTGTAATATGGCCGCGCGGGGCTATAGCAGCCGTAGAAACCAATATCAAACGAGTGTACAGGACATGCGTCCTAGTAGAGGGGTGACTGCAGATATGCGTGAGAAGAAAGATGAGAAGAAAAAGGACTGAAACCTCTGGAGAAACGACGATTGAAGGAGTGGGTGACGCGGGTGAGCGTTGAGTCGCACAAGGCCGATGTGCCAGTAATCATGGGGCTTCCGCAGGGGAACTTCTTACGCTTCCGCGTTGTGTGATTCGGATGTCGCTGGGAGCATAGTGCGGCCCCTATTCACCCGCCAAGCAGGCTAAACAGCACTCGGCGCCGACCCCATGTCACACTAGGCCGAGCTCAATTCGCCGAGTGGCGGGGGTTATCAAGCTATCGCTGGTGGCGGTTTTGGCCGTGTTTTACGACTGCAATGGTAAGTTCTCTGAAAAGGGTCAGGTCACGGAGAAGGCCTCTGGCGAAATGTTTTTTATGTATAAAGCCAAAAATGGGCTGCTCCTAGTTGTGAGTTTGCTAATCAGTACCAGATTGAGTGCTTGTCAGCTGCAGCAGCCTGGATCAACAACGGGGCATTGAATTCCTCCTGTGGCGTGGGCAATGCTCCTGATCCTCCTCCGGGAATGAATTATGATGAGAGGCATTGTCCAATCGAGGCACAGGCCACAATTTGGGCTCCGGTCGCGGCGGAGACATCTAGCGCTGCCTCCGAAGACATTCCTTTCAGAGACATGGGAAAAGTTGGGCTCGGGAGGAAATCTGCATCCCGCAGCATATCAAAGATTTGGACAGCCCCCAGACCTCTTACTTCCCCGACGAGGTCTCCTCTCTCAATGCTCGATGTTCTCGAGTGTTGACGAAAAAAGGCTCTCGCGCGCAGCGCGCTCTCTGGTGGTCCACTGGTGGCATCGACAAGCGAGAGATGCAGAGAAACGGGATAGAGCACTTCACGCGGCGCGCCTCGTCTCCAGCCCTGGGACCCGGCAGTCTGTAAAAGGCATCGCGATGTGCAGAGCACAGACTAGAACCATTCACGCGGCAGATCACACCGCTATCGAGCCATGCAGGTCGGGTTCCCAGTTCCCACGCGCTGCGAACGGAAGGGGGCACGCGGGAGAAGGTCACGGCTCCCGCGTCCACGACGACACGCTTGCGACATACTGTTGCCGACGGCAAAGCGCAGGACGTGCCGGCGAGCAGCAAAAAGACAGGCGCAGTCGCAACTTCAATGGGCGTCGAGAGCGCAGCCTAGGCGTTGTTGTGTTGATGTAGCTTGTGCAGGTGTAGGTGTGGCGGAGCGTTTGTTCCTGCGTCCTAAGCTCGCGCGGCAAGTTCCACCAGTTCTTTGAGCAATCATCATGTGCATCATGTGCCCCGCTCCTAACCCCACCATCTGCCCACTTCGACGGAAAACAACACGAGATTCTGCACCTGCACCCTCCTTACGCCGCCCTCAACCGCCTCCAGGCCTATGCTCTACACACTGTCGCTGACCTAGCCGTTCGCCGCTCTTTATATTCTTCCTTGCGCGAACGCCATGCCGCCAGACCTCAACTCTCTCCCACCCTCACCCAGCCCATCAGCTTCACCCCTGCAGACAACACGTAGCATGGCCTCCGCAACCACGCCCACCGCCTCCCCGTCTCCCCCGGCTTCGCACACGCCGCCTCATTCACTCGCTGCCGCCGCCGCAATGAACGCCGGCATCCAGAACGAAGAATCGCGACGGCCGTCGTCAGGCTCCATGCGGCGGGATGTGGAACGAGCACGTCGACGATCTAGTATCCGCATGAATCTGAATCTGAATGACCCTACTCTACCAGCTCCAGGCGAGCTGCAAAGGAGCCCTTCCACGCGAACTAGGAACCCGAACCCTTGGCCAGCGAGTCCACATCACGAGAGGGCGCCATCTCTAGGAGAGTTGCACCAAGAGTTGGAGTATGAGCAGGAGGGTCAAGTGGTACGTATCCTGTCACCCGCACCGAATAAATACGAGCTTTAAGCTTTCTTGATCATGGTCTCTCAACGGGTTGCATGACCTTGTGCAGGTTAACTTACTGTTCTGCAGAACCGCCTCCTGAACATGATCCGCCAACAACAAGCTCAAATCGACTCTCTTCAGAACACCCACCGAACCACCTCCGCCGTTGTCGACGACAGCACGCCCACGTCTGAACGTTCACTTTCACTGCCTCAATCTACTCAACCATCCCAACCAAACATTTCGCAAATGCCCGGCAATATAAACCAGCCGCGCTCTCGGTCTCCTCTAGGCACCGGCACGTATAACAATCTCAGCCGCCACTCTTCCATGGCAGATAGATCCCGGGGCAGCAGTCATACTGGCTCACCAGCACTGCGACCCATCTCTGGAGGGCCACATGACAGCAATGAGTGGCTGCCTGGATCCGCTACCGGCACTGCTAGAGATGAAAGCGCCTTCTACCAAGCAGAGACGCAGATGTTGACACGGGAAAATCAAATGCTCAAGCTGAGGATACGCGAGCTGGGTAAGTGTCTAACATCCCAGCACTTCGTTGATGTTGCTAGAGTTAACACAATCCTAGAACGTCAACTCTCTGAACTGAACCCCACAAGCCCAATCACACATTCTCCAGTAACCGCATCACTTCTCCACAGCAGTCCGCCTCTCAGTCGGCGAGGCACTCACGTCAACTCTGAAACCACCGAGTTCCCCCCCGGGAATCTGGGATAAATCTCCTCGCCTCTTCAGACGTTTAATTAGGGTTTCTTATAGTGAAGATCGACTTTTCATTCCGGCGCTAGATATGAGCAGGGGCAAAACGGGTTAAATTCGGAGTCTAAGAACGGCATTCTTGGGGTTTTCGGTGTTTGTAAATGGGACCTTTGGCATCGGGATTGGTGCTTTGGCGTTATGTGTGGTCTTCCTCACGACCTAGTTTTACGGTAGTTAATCTCTACGTCCTACCTCTTTGGTCTCGTTACCTGTCTGGTCTCAAATATTACCCTCTATGGGGTGGTTTCTTCTGTTTCAGCAAGAGTAGTAACAGTAAGAATTTAATCTATATGGTCTCTTGCTGGGTTTAGCTCGGTGGCTAAGACGATGAGATTTTTGTTCTATTTCATATCTTATCACGTTCAGATAGATGCTAACTTGCAGGAAGCATGTGCATTGCAGGTTTTCTGTGGTCAAGCCTGTCTCAGAGGTGGTAGTTACTTACACTGGTACACATTAGGATCTATTACTGTCTATTAACAGTGAAGGTTTGATCTGTGAGTACTGTTGCTGGATTTGGCAATATGGCTAACAAGATGCAGACTCCTGTTCTAGTTGGGATTCTATCAAGACATCACACGCACCCGTCATTGAGAGGGGAGTGAGTTCTGAAGTACGCCCAGAGATCGTTCGGGATTCAAGACCAACGCAAGTGCAAGGGTTGTTATAAAGACAAATGGAGGATCAGTATAATACAGTCAGCCTGCCTGTCATCCGAAAATGACCCATCAGTCGCGAACCAACCATCCAGGCAACTTTTCCCACTCCGCTCATGATTATGATCCCAATATCGATCCCTCCCAAGCACCGAAACGCCCATCAAACTGCTCCTTTAAATGCGAAAACAAAGAGGGGACTCGAGGTATGACATTATCTACGTACCGAGGAAGTAGGATGGAGTGTTGAAGGAGTTACTCATCCTCGACTTCCTCGACAGTAGCGTGTCGGGGGCGCTGGGTGACTGTACCCGTCTCTGTAGCGGGAGCGGAACCAGTAGGTTGGGGAGCAGATTCGACTGGTGCAGTCTTGACTGGGGCAGGTGTTGCGGGCTCAGGAACTGGAGACGTGCCAGCCGCACCCTTCTTTCCCTTCGGTTTTCCGCTGGCAATCGCCGCCAGTTTCTCCTGCTTGCGCTGCTTTTTTGCGAGCTTTTTGGCCTTGACGTCCTCAGCGGTCTAGCAGTGATTAGTCAGACGACCTTCATTGATATTCAGAGGAATTTGGAAGGTACCTCTTGCCATGCCCAAACTGGCTTGAAAGAGTCGAAGAATCCGACATCCTCGAAGAGGTTCGGATACAGCCACAGCCCGGGTGGGGCCGCAAACATGGTGATGATGAAGAGAATCAACCTGAAGATGGCCATCCCGAAGAACAGGCCGATCAATCCTAGCATGCCCATACTCAAGTACCACACTCCCTGCCTCATGAAGAGAGGCCAGAGGGGGAATAAGACCACGGCAATGACAAGCAATAGCGCTCCAACGGCATACAACTTTTGCTTCCACTGTGAACCCTCGTATAGCCACACATAGTGGTGTTCATCCTCAGCTTCCTGGTGTTGCTCGACTCTTACGGTCCAGAGTCCTTTAACGCGCTTAGGCTTGGCATGGTTGTGGCCCTCATGGCCATGCTCGGGGTCAACCTTCGAAACGCGAAGAGCTAGAAGGGAAAGCGGAAGGAGCTTGAATGTGTTCTCGGCGCTGGCGCGATCGGTGACTTCGGGCAGGAGAGGGTTCTTAGAGCGGGCTTTGACATACGCGGGGCTTTGTAGTGCGCGAATCGCTCGTTTGACTAAAACCGCCATTTGTTAGCTTGGAACATTTGACGTGCTTGGTTCAGCCCTTCTACAGACCTCTGAACATGTCCTTTCTCTTCTCATCTAGGATACAAGTCCGCGGCTTTAGGTCCTGAGACTTAAGGAAGTTTGCGACCGCTAGGGCAGCGGGATTCGGGGGTCCGGGATTAATTGGCATTGCTTGTCCTTGCGCCTGATTTTGTTGCTGTTGCTGTTGCTGTTGCTGTTGCTGTTGCTGTTGCTGCTGCATCTGGTGCTGCTCAAAGGCCTGTGCTTTGAGTTGCTCGATGTATTGAGGGACCGTGATACCGCGCTTCTGCGCTTCAGCCGCTAGCTGCCGCTGCATCATGGCGATTTGTTCAGGTGTGGGCTGCTGCCCTGGCTGCGGGGGAGGAACGTTCATTGTGGTGGTGATTGAAAACAGACAATCTAGGACGCAATACGGAGTTGGAGACCCTTCGGGATATTAAAAGTCGCGAGAAAATGAAGGACTGCCCCAATAGCCGTAAGGAGTGAATGTGCTCGAGATGTTTTGGTGAAGGTGGGTCGTTGGGGGAACTTTTTGTTCACGTCGGCTGAAGCCACATCGACACATCGACGCTTTCGCATCAAAAGTTCGCGGGCATTAGATAATCCGTGCCGAGATCGGGATCTAGCATGCACGTGATCCCCATCTGGTTAAGCGAGCTCCAATCCTGAAAAGTCTGCTCGCTCCCATCCTCAATTTGCGCGATCGACAACCTCCGAGCTCCAGCACAACAACCCCGACGTTGACGTGAAGGGCATACAAGGTGCAACCTACGCTGCTTCCCAAGGTGTCGTGATGGTAAGCCCATTTAGAGCTTTCTCAGCTCACTGCTGACGTTACCAGTTCCGTCTTTGTTTACGCCATGGCCCAGCTCATTGAGTTCACAGTCGCCATTGTAGAAGATCTGCTTCACGAGAACACACCTCAATGTGGCCGTTGGCTAGAGGCTGTCGATTACCTTTGGCCTTACGGCAAGGCTCTCGCATGGCTTCAAATGCTGCAAGGCTTGTCCTCCTCGACTAATGTTACGCTACTCATGTATAGTGCCGAACGAAGCAAACATAAGTTGAGTTGCACTTGCACTCTGGTCTCCGTCGATCCTTGTTTTCCCCTCAACCCGGTCTTTCGATTCTGAATCCCCCTACCGTTTGGGCATCTTTGACCCCTCAAATCATTTTACCTCCAGCAGAACTGTGCTACACCCTAGAGAGAACAGTACATGACCGCAGCCTATTATCAGTTCTTCCCTTCATATAATCCTTCATCAATACTTGTGACATACAACCCTTTGCCAACACTCTGGCCCTTACTTCCTTTCTTCGGACTGGACTGTGGTATAGGCCTATTTTGGTGCAAAGGAGAGGAAAGACCTTTTACTCATCGCGGTACTCTCGACCTCCGGGTGTGGGTTCAGCGATCCATCAATTTTGGTCTACATATGTTCTGAAGGCTGCCTAGCGTTTCGCTATGACTTTCAGGCGATGGCGTCTTATTTGTATTTGGACAGGATTGCGGCACAGGCCACAGATAGATGAAACACTGCATTGGGTCCGCCCACTCGGCGTAATACTTGGCCGTGAACTATTAAATCGCATGCCTGATGTCTGTCTGACTGTAAACTCAAAAAAAAAAGGTCCAACTTTGGCATTTGTCAAGGCAGGTCAGCACAACGCTGCAAATGCATTGCAGCCGTTCAAAAGAGGCCAGGTGGTAATCTAGCCTAAACTCGGACCACCGTTCACAATCGAGTGCCTTGTCAGACCTGCTGCAGGCGGCCCATAATAATAGAAAATTATATGCCTTCAGTCCCGAAATACGGACTTTTCAGAAATGATGTACGGGATTGCGAGACGCAGAATTTCCCACAACGCGGACTCGCACAGTACAGGCTGATGAGTTGTGGAGACACTTGGTGGATGGCGGCCTGATTCACGGCCGGCCGTCCCACGCATGGCTAATGGGGCGATCACCGTTGAGTGGAATGCTTGGGGGCGTGATGGAGGAAGGATGCAAGCCACTCACCCACGGCTGGCTTGCTTTCACACCTGTTTCGCTGCCCTCAGCCGCTATCCTTGACGACTGGCTGCAGTGTACGCGCCATGAATCCACGATGCGGCAGGCGGCATGGCCCCAGGGCCAGCGCCCTCAACCTGCGAGTGCGTGAAAACACGTATCCAGCACACAACCTGGGTACATCTTGTGAGAGTCAAGAAAGAGGCTGCCTGCATTTTGCCCACACCAAGTCCTTGGGGCGTTGTGCCCGTGCCCGTCCTCAATTCACCGCACTGCGAGCCCTCCTCGCCCTTACTCTATAGACCTCAGGGCCGCCAGGTTTTCGCTCTGGCGCTGCGACAGGGGGTAAGCAAGCCACCCAGTCGAACGATTCCCAGTGAAGGACGAAAGAGGATAGGCTTGCTGCCCGCCTGCTGCGTCTCCGCCTCATCTAGCACCTCGTCATTACCAGCCCGCCTATCCCGCTGAGTAAAAAAACAACTCACGCCGCCCTCCTCGTTGAGCTTCACACAAAGCCCATCGCATTCGCCGGCGAGCCCTCAGCTTGAACGGCCGAAAGGTCCGTTGACGTTCACGGTGACCCGAGAGTGGAGGCTGCTGCGCCCCTTCACACGCCGTAACACATTCATCCTTCGTCAAACCCGTCATTGTACGCCTACAACGGTTGCGAACCTCGCCAAAGCCCACACCCCATCGATCTCGCCCTGGTCAGCGCTCTCAAGGCAGATATTCTAACATCCAGTGAGTGCGTTGCCCCTCCAGTGCGGTGCCGGTGTGTATACACCCAGCACGCTCCGCACACGCATTTCGGCTGCGGCCTCACTCTTCGAACAACACACATTGACAGCTCGCCCTTGCATTGCAGGCCGACTCTCCCTCGCCGAAGCGTCGCTCAAGCGTCGTCTGCTTTTTCCCCCTCGCCTTCCGCACGATACACGGCACCTGCCAGTCTCGACGGGTCTTTGCTTTTGCGACTGGTGCTTCCTGTATTTGTCCGCTAGGGAAGGAACGATTTCTACCAAAGCACATCAACCATAGCATTTGCCGGGTCCTTCTACTGGTGGCATACCGGTACGGGGACGCCCGGTCCACGCAGCGTTCGTGACGATAGAAAAGAAATGTCATGCGTAGGAGGCGGGAGACGACTTCGCAAAGGCATAGGCACAAGCCGGTCTTGGTGATAGTGTCCTTTGAGGAGTTAGCTTGCACTCTACTCAACGGCGGGCATTGCTCTGGCTCTTTTGCTCCGGCTCGGTCTCGGTCTCTCTTGCCTTGAGCGTCCCAGCCCGAACGCACCTGCAATCATCACCACAATCCCGGCGCTTGGCAGTGGTTCTTGCTAGCCTGTCAGCGACACCAAACCAACACTTCTAACATCTCTAACTCGGAAGGAGGTATTCTACTCTTTTTTTTTACTTCCAGATCCTCCTGTAGACGGCCCTCCACCCACCCCGGAGACAGCTCCGGGGTTCTCATTCACCATGACGATGGTCCGACAGTATCCCCCGCAACCACAGCCACACTCACAATTATTCCCCTCATTAGGGCCCTACAACAACCTTCCAACCTCCCCCCATGGTTCACTCCTACGAAATGCGCCAGGCTTCGATCAGAGAAGCCTCGGTCAGCAGCCCATCCCGCAACGATATGCACACCCGCTGTCAAGACACAACTCATATGGGGCCCAAGACTCATCGTCGGAGCATGGGTCGGGAAGGGGAAAACCACCCGAGCATATGCTACGACGTAAGACACCGAACGGCATACTCGCGGCAGCATACGATGGCACATCTGTTGAGCAAACGGAGAAACCCCATGCCACCAAACACATCCTATTACCAGTAACAGCCGACTCTCGCATAGGGAGCTCGAGCACGTTTTCTTACAACCTCAAGCAGGAACTCCCATTAAGATCTCCCGGGGCGAACAATGAATTCAATCAGGGGAAGCAGGATCCTCTGTCCGACTGGAATCCAAGCTTATACTTCGAAACGGGCTCTGGGCGCGCGCATGAGGGTTGGAAGGGCGCCCACCACCCTTTGCCACAGATTGATTCAATGCTAAACCAGATGCCCCAACACCAACCGCCTCTTCATTACCAAATGTATGGGCAACATTTTTGTGGGGCTTTAGAGCCTTCATTACAAAGCCCACTTGGCCCCACGGTGTCAAATGATCAAGGCCCATTTGGGCCTTATTGGCACGATGGTACCTTCATACCGTATAGGCCTGCTGCTATGCGAGATCCGCGATATTTTGCCCACCACGGCCCTAATTGGAATGCCCTGCATCCTGGCGGATTCTTAAATACGGGTCCCGGAGACTGGCATACTTTTAACAGCGCTGTATCCAATATTACTAACATACAACAAATCCCGTATTCTATGCATCATCAAGTCTCCATGGTACCACCCAACGCGTACAATTTAGGCAGGCCATCTATCGACTATTCTGTACCATATCCACAATCTCATTCGCGTCATGTTGGCTTGGATTATCAAAGTCAAACATTACCGTTGTCATTTAGTCAACGACCGCATCAAGACCTCTCCACTTCTCTATCATCTTCTGGTCAAACAACTCCAGTCCCTGACCATACCTCAGTCTCGACCGCACTCACCGAATTCGGGCCTCAATCAAGCAACGCACAGTTAAGAGAAAGGGTGTTCGCATGGGCACACACAGTGTATATTGATCTGTTGAAATATCTACAGCAAACCCGTAAGAACAGTGCCCATAGTCGGCATCCGAATGCTCCCCAGCAACATGCTCGACCCCACATCTATCCCAAACCTCCCCGACAACCAGCTGCGAATTTTTCCAGTTCCTCGAACAGCACCGGTAGTGCCCAAACACTTGAACGCCATAATACATACCCTTCAGGCTCGAAACACCAACCCGCACCCCAAGACGCCCATAGCTCATCCCATAGGAGAAACGACTCTACTCACCATCGGTCATCCTCTCTATGGTCATTGAGTGGAGGGGAAATTCGAGACCCGGACCCCCATAGACGCTCCTGGCAACCGCAATCACAGCAGCAGTACCCGAGTTCACATGGGCTACATGGGCAGGGCCAGGGTCTGGATCCGACGCGCACATTACGCCGAATGTCCGGGACCTCCATTACAAGTGTACATCAGAGCCTTCGCCATGAGGTCCCGCCAAGTATGACGGCTGCCTCTGCTTTAGACGCCATTACCAAACACTGTGAAGAGAGCAAATGGAATTGGATAGATGGCATTCTTTTGGGTGGGTGTCTTGCGTATGCCTTGGGTGACTATCAGAAGGCCCAAGACTGGTACAAGCATATCCTAACATTAGATAAAGAGTAAGTTTCCGCATAAATATCTTTACGAGCTAGTCTGCTAACGTATTGATAGTCACGTTGAAGCAACATCAAACCTCGCAGCGACATTACTCGCTCTTCAACAGAAACGAGAAGCCGAGCAGCACTGGAGGCGAGCTGTCAAACTTCGCCCCAGCTATTTCGAGGCTGTTGAACATCTCATTGGCTTGTTGTGCAGTGATCATCGAGGTCAAGAAGCAGTCCAAGTCATCGAGGAAGTTGAACGCTCCCTCAAGTTTATCAAGAAAGGCGAGGCTCTCAAGAATGCTGATGTTCAGAGTGACCGTTCGAACTCTGTAAGCCAGTCTCCAAGCATATCGGAGGCCTCGGACAAACCAGTCTTCGAATTCGACGGGGAAAGCGAATCAATCTTCAAAGATATGGATGAACTTCCTGGGTCCGACCAACCTGGTTTCGGTTTGAGTGGGTATGCCATTCCCGGATCCGAAAACGGCCGTATTCTTGCGCTCGTGCATGCAAAGGGTAACATGCTCTATGCTCTTGGAGATAACGCGGGTGCGGCGAAGGCGTTCGAGAATGCTGTGCTTATTGGAGCTGGGACTCAGATCCAAGGGATTGGCGGTCTTATCAAACACATCCTCTCTGTGGTGGGGTACGATGCAGCGGACCGTTCTTCTGGGGGTCATCGCATTCCTCCGTCCACGGACCCAATTCTCCTTCATCCAGAACCGGCTTTAAAGACCTCCCAGCTGTGCTTTCCGCCTCATGGGCAATTACCAGGCCTCAAGTATGTTCCAAGTGAGGGTATGGCCAGGAAGGCAGCTGTTTCGACGACGAGCAATTCCCTTCTCTCTCTTGCGAAAATCTTCCAAGATGGAATGGCAACGAACTCACCCAAAGCATCCGCTTATCAGACTACTTACGGTGTTAGGGAAATCCTAGCGTTGTATTATCTGTCATTATCGTTACAGCCGAGCCCTTCCACGGCCAATAATGTCGGTATTCTTCTCGCTAGTGTACAACAGTACGCTCCTTCCAGACATATTCCTGTATCGAATCCGATCCCTAAACCTCAAATCCCCGGATTGGTTCCTGGTAGTGGCATTGCTCTCGCACTGGCATACTACAATTATGGACTGCTCCTTGACTCTCGGCATGCTCACCTGTACACAAATCTAGGAAGCCTACTAAAGGATATCGGCCAGTTGGATGTTGCCATTCAAATGTATGAGCAAGCTGTAGCCTGCGATGGAAATTTCGACATAGCTCTTGCCAATCTCGCGAACGCAGTCAAGGATAAAGGTCGCATCAGTGACGCTATTCTGTACTACAAGAGAGCTGTTAGTGCGAGTCCGGATTTCGCTGAAGCTGTATGTGGTCTTGCGAATGCCTTGAACTCGGTCTGCGGCTGGAATGGAAGAGGGGGAATTGCTAATGACGGTGGCTCTCGGGATCGCTGGCATGTAGATGAGAAGGGCCTTCTACTTGATGCTAGAGTTCAGGCCGCTTCCAGCTTTGGGTGGATTAAACGTGTTGTTGATCTTGTAGAAAAGCAACTCGGAGATGGCGAAGATTGGGGCCGTGGGATCATGGACGACCGTTTCATACAGGACATAGTTCGACCCCTCGCGCTAGATGAAGCGGACCCACACAACATCAATGAGAAGCAGGAGAAAATGAGGCGAACGCTAGTCAAATGGCAGGGTCAGAAGTGGGAGGGTGCCCGGATCGTCCGCCTTGTTGAACGCGCCATCCGGAGGATCACATGGCAGTGGTACCAGGATAAGTACGTCAAACGTCAGCCACGCTCATCAGGGAGCTACAGGAGACCTCGCCTCCCCTCCGCCTTAACGGTTCCGGCAGCGCCAACGGTTCTTCCATTCCACACTTTCACTTGTCCCATGTCCGCGAAGCAGATCCGTCTCATCTCTCAACGAAACGGCCTCCGGATATCGTGTTCTACCCTCAGGGCACCTTGGCTGCCTACGAATGTCTTCGCTCCTCCTTCACCTCCGAATCCACATCTCAAGGTCGGATACGTATCATCGGACTTCAACAACCATCCACTTGCACATCTAATGCAGTCAGTATTCGGTCTCCATAATCCATCTCGCGTCAAAGCTTACTGCTATGCTACCACGGCCAGTGATGGGTCTATTCATCGCCAGCAGATTGAGAGGGAAGCCCCCGTCTTCTACGACGCCTCCAATTGGCAGCCAGAGCGCCTTGTCCATCAAATCATTCATGACGGTATCCACATCCTGATCAACCTCAACGGGTACACTCGTGGTGCAAGAAATGAAGTGTTCGCCGCACGCCCAGCCCCCATACAGATGTCATTCATGGGATTCGCCGGTACCCTTGGTGCCGAGTGGTGCGACTACCTGCTCGCAGATACAACAGCGGTTCCAAGAGAGACCCTCCGAGGGTGGCGCCGCAACATCGATATGGAGGATCTGCTGGAGGATCAAAATAGCGGAGGGGATGACGACAATTGGGTCTATGGGGAGAATATCATCTATTGCCGCGATACATTCTTCTGTTGTGACCACCGACAAAGCGCGCCAGACGCTCAAGAACGCCAGCTCACTTGGGAAGATGAACAGCAGAGGAGGTGGCGTATGCGGAAAGAGATATTTCCTAACCTACCAGATGACGCGATCATCCTCGGTAATTTCAACCAGTTATACAAGGTAAGAATTGCAACACCTGTAGCAATTTTTTTATTCTAACATGGTGTCAGATCGAGCCAACAACATTCCGCACCTGGTTGCGCATTCTCGCCCAACTACCAAACGCCGTTCTTTGGCTGCTCCGTTTTCCCGATCTCGGGGAAACAAATCTTAAACAGACTGCCAATGCTTGGGCTGGACCTGAAGTCGCTTCTCGCGTCTTATTTACTGACGTCGCCCAAAAGCATCAACATATCGCACGCGCCCGTGTTTGTGATCTTTTCCTTGATACACCAGAATGCAATGCTCACACGACCGCTGCCGACGTCCTCTGGTCCGGAACACCCCTCCTCACCTTACCGAGATATCAGTATAAGATGTGTTCAAGAATGGCCGCTTCGATTCTCAAGGGTGCATTGCCGAAGTCGCCGGACGGCGCACAAGCTGCGAAGGATCTTATTGCTACTGGTGAGGAAGATTACGAAGAGAAGGCTGTACGTCTAGGGAAGGAGTGCGTATACACCGGCCACCGCGCTACCGGACGACTAAGTCAATTGAGGAAGCTATTGTACGAATCAAGGTGGACCAGCGCATTGTTCGATACGAGGAGGTGGGTCAGAGATCTAGAAGAAGCATATGAGATTGCATGGCGTAAATGGGAGAGGGGCGAGGGTGGAGACATCGAACTGAAACCGCAAAGGATGTTCTAAGCAGTTTCTTATTCTTTAGTGCAATGCACGATGCATGAGGGGTTGTTGCTGGTTAAAGCTATTGGGATAGAGTTGTCCTTTTCTTCGACACCGAATGTGTGGATCTGCCATTCATATCATGCGGTTTTGGATGTCTATACTTGGAAAAAAAAATGAGGGGAGTGCATTTTTGAGCCTTTGTTTAGCCTTCATCGGGCGACGGGTTCTTCAGGTCCCACTCTTGGATTTGGTTGGATTTCATTTGCATCCTGCACATTACTGTTGCCTGCCATTTCCCTGGCGTTTTCGAGACGATATATGCCTTCGTTCATCGAAGGATATTTGGGTGGAACAAGCATCCCTTGGCGTCTTTTGGCGTAGACTTCTTGTTGGCCTGTCTTTATCATTGCCCTAAGGCATATTTCTTGCCTTGTTCTTCGCTGTGCATTTCTTGTGGAGTTTCATATCTCGCATGCAGCTACTTGGAGGATAATCTTGATACGCAACAAACATTGAAGCATACGCCACCCCGAGCGAATGAGTCTCGGATGGGTGACAAGGCGCTTGGGAATATAAGGTTTTTTTCTCCCTCCTTTCCAAATTTCGGTACCATTGGCTGCTGTACTTATATCTCCTCGGCGTTCCCATGTCGGTGCTTGACGTCCACAAGTTCCTGAACTATTTACCTCCCCAATGCATCAGCTTAGGGAAAGAAGAATGGGCTTATCGTGATGGTTGCGGATCATTCGGGCTCCTATGTTCTCCCCGACAGGTAATTACTATTCTGCTATTGGATGGGAAGGCTTCACTACAATTTGGATGTAAAAAATTTGGGTTAATTCGATTAAGAAGACCACAGTCTATCAATAGGTTTAGGCTACCTCAAGCATTCAAAAACTGCAATCCTTCAAATAACTGGTGGTGTTGTTAGGAATGTCTTAATTCTACTCGATCCGACTTCCGTGCTGCATTAGGAAAGTGGTAAGTGCATCGCAGCGAGGCAGAGATAAATGATCATTTCCAATGAACAGGGCGAGTTAGTACACTCGGACGAAGATTTTCTCAGCCCTTGAAGATGCAGCTGGAGCTGTACAGAACAACTTACAGCCCTTTGAGGTATATTGCGAAGTTGTAGTCAGCAATAAGAGTAGGATGTAAATAACTCCGCATGAAGCATGAGCTTCTTCAGGACACCTTCATAGAGCTGAGTGGTTGAAGCAAAGGCAATACGCTTCGCGGGGGCCAATTGCTTCTTTTTAGCGGCCTTTAAACTTCTAGACAGGTTTATGTGTGGTTAGCTGGGGTGGACGTCAATGCGGAGGGAGATAGATGTCTCCATCAATTGTGTGTCGGGGCTAACTATGAAGACGACGGCGAAGATGTGCGTTGAAAAGAAATATGTGGAGCGCAGCACGACACTGATATTAAGGAGATTTTAGTGCTTGAGTATTGCGATTGGGTTCCCTCTTTTGCACTGGAACCGTCACACCATGCGACACAATTCACCGTGACTAAAGAAGCTGCCAAAAATGTGGTAGAGGCGAGTTCATATAAAGAAGTCTTAGAACAATGATCAATATCTCCCATTAGATTCCTTGCGAACATCCGCCTTCTAGAACTATAAATAGAGGCCTACTCCTACTACCTGAGCCACGAAGGTTGCAGTCAGGTCTTTTAGTGACGCGATAGAGCGCTCACGAGGTACACAATCTATAATGTAATTACTATTCAACACACCACACCTATGGCATGATTTCTAGTCCGAAGTTACCTGCCTCCGCATCTATCAACCTCCGGCCCCCTTCACCACATCACCGGTCCGCTGCTTCCTCATTGGCCCCCCATCGTATTTAGCTCCCTGGGGTTCCCGCGATGTCAGACTTGAATGCTCTTCGTTTAGTAGATCGTGATAAGACGACGGAGAGACAAGGACAGAGCTTCTAGATAGAAAATATAAGTTTGTGAGTCAACAATCCTGTTGCTTTCTTACACGCAAGGAAATTGCTGTTACCGGGTTCGGACATGCGAGCAACGAATATCGCAGCATTTTTCATATTCGGCACGGAGGAAAGGACAATGGTTGGAAAGCTGGTGTGGACAGGATGATGCCCGAAACGAAGTGGTGAAAACAGGCTGTCGAATTTTATGAAAGAAAAAGATGTATGGCCTTTGGTAAAATCGTTCTTGGTTTAACGTGCGAATTTTCTATGAGCGTCCCATAGTGCTTCCAAAGGAATGGCTGTGTCGTCGTGTCGTCACTTCACGGTTTCTATTGTTGAAAGGGATACAGAGCAGATATACCAAAAGCCTAATTGCAGTCAAAATGTGAAACTCCATATAGTATGATGATGCCTACTGCAGGACGCTTACAGGGTGGATTAATTAACTGAAAGTGCTGCTGGGGTAAGGTAAACTTAAGAGAAAGCAAGAGAATGGCCAAATGCTAATATGTTCCGCCGTATTTACTAACATGGGACATGAACGGTAGCTACCATGGAAGGTTGTGCCAATGCCTTGAGGCCTTCCACCATGGTCAGCGAAGCCGTGAAATGCAACGTCAACCCGGAGGGATCTTTCCAAAGCAGCTGGTGAGACCGCACTTGCTTGAACGAGTCTTCCGCAGCACTCCTCGACCGTCTTCAAGTATGTGTCATCCACATATCTAGAATACTCTGAGGGATAACATCGTTCGTGTCTGGGGCAGCAGCTCGCGGCCGTTTTATGAGACTATGTTCTTGTGAGTGGAATTTTCATTAGTCAAGTAGGCGCCACCTGAACTGCTATATCGCGTTATTGCACTCTGCACAGTACGGATATAGGTAGAGTTCATCTTTTTAATCGCTTACTACTTTTAGAGAGGCAGTTATAGAAACGCTACTTCTATCGTAAATTAGGTCCTTGTGGTGCTCCATTGCATGGGCTAACATAGAGGACAAAGAAGAGTGCAAGCACTTGTTTCTAAAGAGAATCTGTAAGAGACGAGGCTTCTCCCCCAGCCGAGGTGAAGGCGGGTTCTCATTCTGAACGGTAAGACCGAGAATACCATACAGCCCTGAATTGGGGAGGGAACTAGAGGAACGGCATGTCGCCTGCGAGAGTCGTAAACATTGAGCCGCATTCGCGCGAGCTACTGTCTCCACCCTCCTGGGTTCGGATCTGACGGCAAATAGAAAGCGGCCGAACTGACAACCCAAACAGAATTATTGAGCTGAAAGTGATAAAGCTGAATAAGAATAGCCAGAGATGAGCCATGAATGGTTAACCGGGGAAGCCGAGTGGCATGTTTCCAGCTCTCCACACTCTGCTCATCGGGCGTAACGCTCAGAAGTCGGGAAAGTGGGAGCACAAATCATGACAGCGCTCGGCATCACAAGCCAGCATGTCAGTCTCAAAGAAGCAGAGATTGACGAAATGGCCATAGGCCTTGTAGATCTTGAACAAATTTTCCTTTGACAACAATAAACGACAAGTCTTGCAAGACGCTGGACCTCAACGGCGGAAGCGCTACCTGCCCGTTGAGGGACTACCCATTACTCGCTGCATCACGCCCATCATCTGTTCAGACTCAGGGGAAGCAATAGGTCGCCGACTCGTGAGAGAAACCTGTTATCTCGTAACCTACCTATCGGAGCCTTGCTCACCGGTTTTGCGAGGTATGCCTTCCTCCTCTTGACCTACCCATGCATTCATCATGAGCACATGTGGAGAGGCGAGGAAATTGCCGCGGTCTCCCACGCACGCGCCCAAGCCCCAACTTCACCCTCTGAGACAGAGAAGTTCTCACCGAGACTTAAACCCTCTGAGGCCTTGCACAACCCCAAGGCTCGCCTCATCCTCGTCGGATAACTGCATGTTCATCTATATATAGTTTCTTAGCGCAACCAATATCCCACACCATCATCACTCGCCTCATTCCCTCCCGCGTACCCGTAGGCCCGCCGCGCCTAACAGGGCAACTGGTACAATTTGAGTGCTGTTGCGTGGGCTGCCTGTTCTCTCACGGGGGAACGGCCGCATGGGAGTCGGCGGACAGCCGGTCCCCGGAAAGATCGACCACGCACTCATTGTGATAAGCATCATGTCAGGTGTCGCGTGGTGTGCGGATAACCCGTATTGGTGGAGCTTGCAAAGAGACTGCTGGCGGGCATGGAGGTTTTGTTCAGGGACCAGGGTTTCAGGGCCCGGTAGTCGGGGTTTGGTACGTGAGGGGTGGATGTCGGAACCTCGTTGAGTACTTTGGGGGCTGGTTGTTTGGGAGTAGAATGTTGAGGTGAGCTTGCGCTGCATGCTGCTTAGAAAGGACAGTCGAAGAGGGATTTGAATAGGCGAGGCCGGCAAGCGAGCCAAGGTCTCGCTCAACAGCTCTTATTGATGTTTGATGCCATTGCTGTTGTGATGATTCAGTGAGATACATTCAGGACTGCAAATTTCTTCGTGTTCATGCAGCACGAAGTTGTCTCGACAAGGTGAAGACTTCGGTAATGCAAGTCGACGGGAACACTGATTTCAGTAGGATTCGCGTGCGACTTGCAATATACTTATATTGCTTCTAATTTATTTCCCCTGGTCCACTTCCCGTTTCTGTCTCGCTCGCGTCTTCGTGGTGGTGCTGGCCACGGCTTTGGGAGGATTCGCGCTGGAACAACGTGCGCGGCAACGACGTAAGTGGAACGGAGCAGTGTGTTTTGCATGAATACGGAAATTGAGGCTTGAGGAGAACGGTGGGGGACCTGTGGCTGGGGTCAGCTATTATTGACATCAACACTTCCTCACAATCTCATAGCGCAATGCTGTACCTCTCCAGCTGTGGTCTAAATGTGGAGACTTTCGACAGTCAACAGAGATGACGGTGTCTTGAAGCTCGAGTATTCCTGCCATAGTCATCTCATCATACGGCATTGTGATGTACCATGTCTTGGAGACATGTTCTCGTCGCCAACTGCTTCTATTTATTATCCATGCGAGCAAGGAACATCAACTTTTAGTCCTGCGCTGATGACGTTGCGCCGCTTTGACTCCTAAGAACTACTGACCATGGCGTTGTGGCACAGGGAACCTGAATGGGCGGACTGCAACGTGCGTCGTGAAGACTCCTCGTCCCTGTCCACATAGCACCCTACAGCAGCGCCTGAAGCCGCCGCGTATGCCTTTTTACCGGGTGTAGGATTCGTGGAAAATTTCAAAGGCAATGCGCCAGACAGCGCTTGGAAAAATTCTTGACAGCGAACTGGCTTCTGTCATTTCATCTCCGTCGGCGACAGAATGGCGCGTTGGTCGATGATGGAGTTTGGATCTCGTCAGTGTCCGTGGCAGCGTCAGGGTTTCGACTTGCCAGGATGTCTTGCAGGTTGGACGACTTGACCAGCGGTGAAGGCCCAGCAATTTGGCCCGTAGAGTTTCAAGCAATTGCATGGCCGTTGAGTGCTCTGGGGTGGCCGGAAGGGGTGCGGTGTGCAAGCATCGTTGAGGTAGGGCCAAGTATGCTGCAGCATTTACACGATCTAAATTGAGTCTGTCAGACAGAGCAGGTGCGTGGAGCGCTGGAGTGCCGAACCAGACTTGTTCTCGTTGACGGCGGGGTACGAAGGAGCAAGGTGATAGGCAGTTTGACTGCTGGACTGTTCGTGAACTCCACGAGGAGACAAGAAAATCACAGCATATACGACTCTCTTGGAGTTTTACTATCTTCTGTGAGATGCTCTGGCTCCCGATCCCGTTGTGGTCGAGATCATTACATATGCACCAAGAGCACTTGAACTCGGCCCTTGTGGATCAACCCGGCAGACAACCGTCCCAACTATGGTCCAGAATGAAGAGGATTCGGAGGGGTTCCTAGGGATAACCAGTCGTTCTAACTCCAGGATCTCAATGCCGTCAGCGAAACGTCACTCGCAGACAGCATAGCCCTGAAGCGCCGAGATGTAGTCGTCCGACCGCACAACATCTTCTACTTCGTCAACCGGCACATGGACACGCACATGGACACGAACTCGCTTCGACACACCAGATTCGTACCTGCCTTTGGCTTTTCGAAAGGCGCCTGGGAGTCTGTGAGTCTTCGGCACCATCGGCAAAGGGGCTAAGAGATTACCAGGGAGCGTCTCCAAGATCTCGATACAAACGGCGAATGTCAGTGCAGGCTCCTTACCGTGCACAGGTAAAGTGCCGAAACAAGCAATCGATCAATTCGAGGCCACGTTTTGGCGCGTAAAATGTCACTCCATGAGCTGTGCGAAACGGCTGTTCCGGTGAAGGGGGAAATGGGTCACGACATGCAATGTTCACCGTCCAAAATATTCTGGGGAGAACGTTGTAACACATGCGCTCCACATGGGCTCCAAATCTTACGTTCTGAGCCCCAAGATCGAGCGAAATCTAGCCACGCCTACTCGCTGCTGCGGCGGTGCGATGCCAGTGTCGACTCGACCGCTAGCAGCCGCTTACCGTTCCCCTAAACAGTGAGGAGGCCCAACAGACGCTGCCAACTCACACGTCAGGAGCTGCCTTCCAATCGCCTGCATACCTAATGCGTGATCTGGTCAGAATGGCCAAAGGCTGGAAACATGAAGTATGCTGATGCTGCACACTATAGCCTTGTTCCCACCAACTGTTCGACGAGAATTCCGCCCAGCGGCACTAGGTGCTGAGTCAATTTTTCGCAGACAGGTTTAGTGGATACACACTGATCAAAAAGATGTGAGGTGCCGTTTCCACCTGTCTCCTGAGGCACTCCTGTGATGAGTGCAGCAGGGCAGCTGATGAAGTCTAGTCCTCTGCCACGCGATCAGGACGGAGGCAACCCGCACGACTCAGGCAATTGCATGGAAAGTCAAACGGCATCTCAAGCACGCAAGGTACACAAGGTTTGCATGAAGAAACTCTGTTGAGAAGCTGTGCGGTTAGTCGTTGGCAATAGATGACGTTGAAATTGACAATGATTTTCATGGCGATATATCCAGATTCGGAACCCTTCATTGGAATTATTTGTCACACGGCTAGTCTTGTGCAAGTTAAGTCCCGAAGATCTAGAGAGAATAACGTTTTGGGAAGGAAAGATCCAATGTACCGGATGGTCAATACAGCTCAGGAAAGGGATCCGGCCGACCGTTCAGCGGCCACATCCGTCAACACGGACTCGTCCTACGGAGCACTGCTGTGGTTCGACACCTGGCGCCTTGAATCGTATAAGTCATTTACAGATGAGTGATCAGTTGTGTGTGCCGTGAAAATTCGATAGCGATAGATGGACGAATTCGGTGACTTCGGCGAGGTCGACCCGCGTCTGCCTCTTTCACAACCCTATCACATAGCTTGGCGGTCACCACGATTGTCGTGAGAGTCAGGCCAATGCGGAAGGCGTATCGTTCGGCATCGATGGACGCCAATCCCCGCGGAGCTTGATCAGCGAGCAGCGTGTCCCGAAGCCAGCTCGACCCTTGTCGTAACAAGAAGATCGGGCGATGGATTAGGGCCAGGGTAAAGCGAGCTGCTGATATTGAAATGTTGGCGGGGCGCAAAAGCAAGGCGCCATGGGATGAATGATGATTATCGCGCTGCAGGCCCAAATGCGATTGAGGCAGGGAGAGTTTGCAGCCCTCGCAGTTAGCCTGAAACGTCAAGGGACAGCATGCATCGTCACCAGAATGGTGGGGAATTGTGGTGGAGACGCATCGTGAGTGGACAGCTGTTGCTTTTGCTTTGTTTGATGGGAGGAGAGAAAGGGGCACTGGACTCCATTGGTGTGTGGCTCGCGGATCCGATTCGGCATCACTCCCAGATCCAACGGCCCTGATGCTGCATCTCGCTGCGTCTAGAAGGCGGAAAGTGTGAAGAGATACCCACTAAAGCAGCCGAA
Source organism: Lindgomyces ingoldianus (assembly GCF_010093535.1). NCBI lineage: Eukaryota > Fungi > Ascomycota > Dothideomycetes > Pleosporales > Lindgomycetaceae > Lindgomyces > Lindgomyces ingoldianus. The sequence continues at coordinate 549,007 of NW_022985191.1, forward strand.
TGGGTTCTGCGTCGAGTCAACAGCGCGCTTCAGCAGCGACCGGTGTCTCGCCAGAGTTTGTCGCTCGTGGGCTCCGCGCCTTGCTTCTGCGCGCCCTGCTCTCTCCTCACCACGGCGGTCCTGCTAGACGGCTGGGGTTGGTGACGGCCCTGTACCGGTCGGGAGCGTAAGATGGCACCAGGAGCCGGGTGCCGCTGTCAGAGTCCTGAGCGCTGAGCTCGAAACAGGAGCCCGCAAAACGAATTCACGGGATCGCGGGTAGCAGGAGCCACGACCGACTCCCTGTTACAGGAAGGACCAGAAGGGGCCCGCGGCGGGAATCGGGACGGCGCCAGAGCCTGTTTGCTAGTGCAGTTTGCGTGAAAGGTTGGCGGGTAGGTTGGCCGAAATGGATGCTTGATGCATTGGAGGCCGGGCGGCGCCATTGGTTCGGCGTCGGGTGACGATCACACGCTCGTTAATCTTGAAATCCCGCAGATCGTGCGCAGGGGTTCCATGTCGCTTTGTTTCTTGCGCAAGCAGCGGGCTGGTCTGCCCCGAATCACCATTGTCGAACCCCTCTGCTGGGAACACTGTGAGAGCCCATCCATGTGCGGCGCCGCAAACCGCTGGAAACCTTCACCCGTCAGCGTGCATCGTGAGTCCTAAGCAATATTACACGTTGGGGGGAAATGAAGGGATTGCATCCAATGCCAGTCCTGTCACTCCTGTGAGCAGTCTCGACTCTCGCTCACCCTCGTCCTCCGCTGGAAATTGCCGCCCATCCAGGATATGGCAAGTCCCGTCAGCTGCGACGAACGGCAAATCCAGGACGGAAAAACAAAGACGGCCTGTGGTCGTAAAATATGCGATTGTGGCAGCCCAGTTCGTGTTCGTCGTGACTTCATTGCGTCCACATCGCCGACCTCTCTTGTCGTGCTGCATACTGGTCCATGGACAGAACTCATGAGACGCCTGTGTGCACCACCACAACCGTTTTCGTTACCCTGCCCTCGGGACCCATGAGCCTCTTGCTGGCAACTCCTCGTCGACTCTCCCCTCGAGTCGGGTCCATGGCGGCCAGATAGAGTTTGCCCGCGTCCTTGACAACTCGCGCTTGCAAGGACTGTCCTGGAGAAGAGTTACCAATCTTGTCTCTGGAGCGGCCCCTTCCTCCCGTGCAAATCTTTTCTCTGTGCAGAATCTGCGTTATTCGAGGGCTGCCCTTGCAACGATAATCAAACTATGACAACCAATATTGACTGAGTTCAAGGTGCAGACCTATTTTGAGTATTGCAAACCACGGCAGCCTTGTTGGACGGGTATGTGCTGCGCATGTGCAAGGGATCTGGCACTGGGACAGAGAGTGCAGCATCAATCAACATATCCTGAGCCTCTGGAGACTTCCGAAGTCCAGGTCTTGTGTTCGTCCAAGGATCTCCGGCCGGCTGCGACAATTGGAGCCTGTTGCACGAGTGTTGGAAGAAGAATGTGTCAATTGGCTCGAGCGACCCCGGAGGCATCCCACACACACAATTAAACATCATCCCGGAAGACTAACTTATGCTCAGACATCAAAATGGCCACAACAGGAGCCACACCCTGGATCGTTGGAACCACCGTTAGTCCCAGAGTACGGGAAACTGCAGCATGGACTCCACGACGGTGCTGGTGTGTGTTTTTGGCTCTCGTGTCGCGCTCCCAAGGCGGCGGCTGACATGCAGACAAGCACCCATCCAACCGACTGTCAGAATATCGACCAGGATTCGGTGCTTTTAGCCACGGAAGCGTCGCACACGCTCCGCAGACAAAGCAACAAGCGTTGACTGTTCAAAATGACAAGTTTGCGCGCCGTCACACAGGTTGCGGCGCCAGATTGACGGGCTCAGGGCTGCCCAACTCAGACGACCCCCCACACGCTCTCACAGGGACTGAGACCTCGACGACAGACAAGGGGACGAGGCACGACCATCTGTGATGGGCCTTGAGGCGCATGGCTATTTAACCTTGAGGTTAGTGACAAGTGTGCTGATTCGTAGCTATCAGGCGCTATTCAGTCGCTGAACCTGCATGAGGGTAAGTCACATTGACAGTGGAGGACGTCCAGCTTTTAGCTTTCTGGATCAGGATGAGCAGTCTTGTCCGGTCCTGAAGAGGGATCGGGCACGGGTAACCGTTGGTCGGGAAGGCGACGATGAACAGGATGCAGCGGAGCCAGAGATTGTTTGGGCGAGGGATGAGTGGGCGAGGCTGCGTGATTGATCGAATCACGCATGCACGAGGTCATTTTGAGCAGGCTTGGCCGCGGGCTCATCGAACGGAGGATAGGAACCTGAGGATGGATCCAAAACAGGACAGGCCCTGGTTGGGATCCGGTAGTCTGCAGTGCGCTGACTCGGGACCGCAGACAGGCGGCGAGCCGTTCCTCGCTAGTTTAACGCTGCCCAGCAAGTTGGGAGCAGACTTGGCTGCATGCAGGAATGGTAGACGAGACCAGCCAGAGCATTGCGCTGTGGCGACACTTGCCAGTAGCTCGGAATCTGTGTGACCCCAGATCTCAGCCACAGCAGCAGCACGCCCAGGACCACTGCTCGGGGACCCCGCTGGCCATTTTGATATTGTCCGCGACTCGGCCGCATTTTGCCTGAATGCTGCATCTCCCGACGACGTGCTGTCGCGGGGGGGGGGGGGGGGTTCGCACGGCCAGGGGCGGAGCCGTCAGACCGCCAGGAGTCGACAACGAGTGTGCGAGGAACAGCAAGGCTGTGTCTATTTTTGCTAGGCAAGCTTTGAGAGACAGGCTGGCATTGCAAGCGCAGACGAGAAAGCACCGTGGGAGCACGCCGGCCTGACGAGCCCTGCCGGTCCCATGGTGCTCGCGTAATGGGAGGCCCTCAGACTGGGGCAGGACAACAGCACGCTGAGAGCCGGGCAGGCTGGCGGGCAGGATTCAGAGTTTAGGATACGACACCATGGAAAGCGATGACATGTCTCGATCCTCTTGTGCGGACATCGACGAGGATCTCCACTGGCTGCAGGAGGGCCAGGCGCTCGTCAACGATGGCCGCTTTGAGACGCGCTCTTGGTCACGACTCAACGACTCACCGCGCTCATGGCGATGGCAAGGCAGCTACCAGTTGCCAAAAGCCGTCCTCGTCATCTGCGCGCTCGCTCGAACGGGCAGACGCCATGACCTGTTTCGGGATGACGAGCGGCGCACTGCTCCTGCGATTTGGCGGGGCCGAGGCGCCTGCTGGTATTTGAGTTTAAACGGCGGCACACCATTGGCTTGCAGCGCTGACTAAGGGCGTTTGGCCAGCGATGGCTCTCCCGGCGAAGTGGAATGCTCGCGCTGGCGTGCACACCCGCTCGCTCGCTCGCTCTTTTTTTGCTTGCGGCCCGGTTGATCGGTTTCTGGCCAAGTCGCCCAACGGCTGCCCTGCGACGTCAATGAGCCAGACGGAGAGCTCTCATTGCAAACCAAGTGTGAGGCCTCTGGCAGCACCAGACAACTAGGCCTAGGCCCGAGCGAGTACGCCCATGGGAGGCACGCACAGCGCGCAAAAAGGAGGCGGCGCGCAAGTGTGCGATGGGCCCAAACTTCCAAGACTTTTGGTCGCCGACCTCGTGTCCTCCCTACCGATGGCCATGACGATCAGTATCTGAGCTCGGTCCACGATCAAGCCTCAGCGCCCGTTTGATCGCCCACCGTCGACCCTGTCGAAAGCGCGACTGGTCAGTGGTGACGCTGGTCGCAACGTGCATCGCGACATGCTGGAGTGTGCTGCTGCTTGTATCAATTTCTGTGTTGTTAGACAGCGAGTGAGCAAGCGGATCGAACACATAGATCCAAATTGAGGCCTCCAAGTATCGGTACCTTGGCAAGGCGGCCTATTTCTGGCGAGCGCGGGGAGCGCAAGGGTAGCAGACAAGGGAAGGGAAGCAAACTCGCTCTGCGACGACAATCAAAGTGACGCTGGGCCTCGGCGGAGGCTCACGCGGAGCAGCGCATTCCCAACCTTGGTGCCCAGGCCAGATTCCAGGTCCCGCAGCAGCCCGGCCTGCTATCCAGGATGACGGTTCACACTGCACAGGCAATAACGCCAGCTGAGGCCTGAGAACCAGGAGGGCGACGAGGTGCGCAGAGGGCGAATGATGGCCGCGAAATGAGGTCGCAGCACCCCAGATCCTGGAACCTTGAGGGCTGTCGTTCTCGCAGTGGGCTGGCTGAGACGGAGACGGGCAACATGTTTTAGTATTTACAAACAGGATGGGATTTGGGGTGGGGGGTCGCTCCGCCAGCGTCAGTGACGGCAACAGCCATGAATCAACCGCCAAACCGCCAGGGCTGCCCCGGCCATGAGGCGTGGGCCAGGCTGCGAGGCCGCGCGAGCAGTGGACGCAAGTGGTGAGAGGCCTGGCTTCGGCGGCGGTTGCAAGGGGAATATCGACCGCGGCGCTGCACGGGACGCCGTCGCTGGCTGCGGGAAAATGAAGAGACTCCCACCCAGTGTGTGCGTCGTCCGTCCCCACAACCCAGCAAAACAGCCGGCCCCAGTCGCAAGTGCCAAATCCCATGCCACGATGTGCAACAAGGGATCGCACAATTCCGACGATCTGGTCCACCAAGCTGGGAAGCGTGTGCTGCGCCAAAAGGGGACTGTCGACTGCACATACATTAGTCGCGGCCATCACGCCGCTCCCATTGCTCCCAGCAGTCCATCGATGCATCAGTGCTTCCCTTCTTCACCATCTGCTCCGGATCGCCCTGAATCCTGGCCTGCATCAGCGACCACCCGTCAGCGCAAGCGTGATTTCTTTGCCAGCTAGCCCACCTAGCCTAACCTCCTCGACCGCCGCATGACGCCCCCAGCACCCATCTCACCATCGCCTTAGCCGCATCTCAAAAGCCAGAGCCCTCGCACCACATCTTATCCTTCCCGAAGCAGTCAACAACTCCTCTCACCGCCTTGGCGCCGCAACCATTCCCGTCCGTGATATATACTCGTACTCATCATCCTTCGACCCACGGTCGCCCGTTCTGCTCCTAACCACTGGTTCTATCCCGACCTAACGTCAAACACCACTTCAAACCCAGAAAGAGCCTCGCCCTACGTAGTGGCACTTTCCGTTGCGCTCCTCTGTGACCCACGTTCCATAAAGGTATGGCACTTCTCCCTTCTAAACAACATTTTTCAATACCTCATCGTTCTATTCTGAATCTTTTCCTATTCCTATCAAAGCCCGCTTCTTCTTGCTTGTTGTTGATGTTCGTTGTCGAGGCAAAATTCGCCAGTGCACGTTTCAAGCGGAGTGAATTTCACGTTCCAATGTCTGCACCGGGGGACCCCTCACTAACATGCCACACAGTGGTCACTCAAAATACGTTCGCCAACCAATCCGATCGACGAGGATATCCACCGCAACAACCTGAACGGTCATCCTACTCCCTGTTGAGAGGTTTTCCGGCTCGTTGGACGTTTTCAAGTGCAGTGCTTTGGCGCACAGAAGATCCGTGTCCCCAACCAGCTGTATTATTTCAACTACGTCAACCAAGAAGTCTCGATAGGAGGCTTCCCCACCCTAGCGCAATGGTTAACCATCGCCGCGGTCCTTGGTCGCAGAACGAGGATCAGTGGCTTGTCAGCCTCGTCCATCGCAACGGACCCCACAACTGGGTCCGCATTTCCCAAGAGATTCAGACACGCTCACCAAAGCAATGTCGGGAGCGCTATCACCAGAACCTCAAGCCAAGTCTGAATCATGATCCGATCACTCCAGAAGAGGGGGAGCAAATCGAGCGCATGGTGGCAGAGATGGGGAAGCGATGGGCCGAGATCGCACGAAGACTCAACGGCCGCAGCGACAACGCAGTCAAAAATTGGTGGAACGGTGGTCAGAACAGGAGAAAGCGCAATCCTGAGCGTCACGAGCGAATGCATGCGTCGCCGCCTGGGTACCCATACCCCCCAATGTCACGACCAAGGCGAGAGTATTTGGATGCCGCGGAAGAACCTGCTCACTCCCAGCATTCTCTACCACCGCTATTTAACAGAGACTCGCCTGATTCGGCGTCGTACTACTCGCAGTCTCGTCGACCGTCGTTGAATCCATCAATGAACAGTCCTCAGGCACTCAAATTGCCTCAACCACACAACTTCGAGGCCTATTCAGGATCACGACCACAGCCTCTTGAGCTCCAGTTCGCCAATCCCTTCTCGGCCTCAAGGGGGCGCGGCTACGAAACTCCCATGCCTTCACCCTCTGTCTACTCCATCGTTTCGGCTGACGGTGCCCCGTCACTCATTACAGACACTGGCTCAGAGTCACGCTCGCCTCGTGGAGCAGCATCGCCTCTCGAATTCACTCTTGCACCATTGGTAGGTGGCAGAGATGAGCGCAAGAACTCGGTTACTCGATACCTGCCCCAGTCGGGCTTCGCAACTGAAGATGACGGCCAGTCAGCTCCTTACGATCAGTTCAAGAGGCGGGCGTCCGTGCAACTCCCACCTCTGCACCGCACCGAGCTTACAGCATCGGCTCCTTCTTTCCGAGAGCCAAATTACAAACTTGGAAAGCAGCCGCTACTCACCCAGCCTGCGCCTCAACTTGTACACTACCACTCCCTACCACAGTCTACACCACTCGCCACGGAACAGCGGCCACTGCCTTCTGTCTACTCTCTTGGGGAAACAGAGCGTGTATCGCATGCACAACCCACTTCTCCTGGGACTATGAGCCCATCCTCACGCCAGCTTCCGTCGCCCTTTGACCACTTCGGTCGCAGAGTCGATACCGAGTCAAAGAGCGCTCCTGCCTCTCCACAGAGTGGCAGTCGGGATAGCAGGATGAACCTTGCGACCATGCTATCGTAGCTCTCCTTGTACTTGAATTCGAGTTATCCTCATGCTGTTATACACACCCCCAAACTTCCTTTCTCAAGGATTTCTTGTTTATACGGCTAGTTTTACTACCTGTTAATGATTTACTTTGCGGGCATTCAGCTTCATCTCATCTCATTCAGAGATTTCTTTTCTTACCAAAATCAGGCTGGGATCTTATAGTACGGCCTCGGGATACCCATAATGTAGGAACTACGGAAAATGGCACTGGGTGAAGGTCTAAGGCCGCTTCACTTCTTGCCTATGCAGCGGGGTTTGGTAATTCACGGCGTTTACTCAGCGGACTAGGATACAGCGGACTACAGAGTTTTCAGTGTCGCTGCACTGCGCAGCGATGGGCCTTTTTGTGGGAATATTTGCTCTGATGGCATTCCTAGGTACCACTTTCCCACTACTCATCATCATGTGTCGACTTCTCTGCACTCTCAAAAGATGTTACCAATAGTAATTCGAAAGTCTGTCCGCGGAATCTCGCGCCAGACCTTGCTCTTAGAAGAGAAGGCGCAAAGTGCGTTGCGAACTTACTGCCCGAGTGATATGCCGAAGGGACCTGGTGAAACAGCTGCAGCTCATCCACAGCAGCGCCGTTCATTGGCCTTCTGGTGCTGGTGGAGAAGGCAAACTCTGCATCGGCACCTGCGCCCTTCACTCACCCAACGTCCTGCAGGACTTATGTCTCATGAGCCGTCCACTAAGGCAGGGGCAGCGATAATCTTCATAGTGAAATGGGCTTGATCGAGTACCGTGGTCGGATGGTGAAACGACTCTTGTCACTAACACTTTCCACTTCAAGGTCACGTTGTGAGGCATCAGGCGAATTTTGGTTCTGGGATACCCAGTCGCCTCCAACAATTGACTTCGCCGGTTGTTTCTGGCTGCGGCACCTGCCCCGACTTCTCAACTGCTGTCGCCGTATATCACCAGCGACGACCTGCTACATACATGTGAAGCCGACGGAGAACGGTTCGCCGGTGCAGAAACAAGGTGTGCAGCCGCTTATACATGCGAGCAACACGTAAACAGTCCGCCGGGTCCGACAACGTAGCTACCCATAACGGTAGATTTCACGATACCGGCTTCCTTGCGATGACTAAAGGGTACTACTGTGGTCCAGGCCTGAGCATGCATCTCGGGCTCGCTTTCCAAGAAGACGGCGTCAAACGTCGTCGAAGCATTGGAATTGCCACATGCTTGCTGCAAAGGCAGGTTCTGGGACGACATGGGAAGACTCCCAGCCAGCCAGAAAAGACACAACTCAGCTGACAATTGGCGAGGCCGGCCATGCAATTTGCTGCTGCATGGAGGATTGCAAGTTCAAGGACATGCCCTTCGTATACGTGGAAAGAACGGCGTGACGCCTGGGTAACTCTGAGGGGTAAAAACATGAGCACGTCCCCTTCCCCATATCCAGCGCAAAGGCTTCACACATGGCAAGCGATGGCGAAGCGAGAGGTTGACGGAGCGACGGGATGAAGTGAAGCCTGTGCGAGCAAGAACCCGGACTCGGAAAACCGTATTGCAATTGGCAGCGCGGTTCGAGCCTTTGGTGCTATTTTACCAGGAGATCAGGGCGCGGGCGGCCGTTGAGGCCTTTGTCTTGGGTCGGAGGTTCCCACGGCTATGTTCCCACTTGGCTGGGGTCTTTCATTGATCCTTTCCGTGAGTCGTGAAGACAACATCGGGAGATTCTCGCTAAGGTTAGCAAGAGACGTGCCGCCGGGGACGGAAACAGAGGGGCGGTGTCCCGATCCTGAGCTTAATTGCTGTCTTAAGAAGTGGAGCGCGCGAAGGGACCGGGCAGAATCCCGGTTCCCATTCAATTGATAGGAGTGCTTTCCTGGCCGCTTTAAAGCAACCTCTTTCGACCACGCTAATAGGGATACCCTGCAAGCCACTTCATCTGCGACTACGAATAGGGTGCTTAGCCCACCCTCTTGACAGACTTTATTCCAGGAGCATGCAGAAAGTGCTGATTGGCCTTTCCAGTATTACCCGGTGCGCTACTCAAATTTGCCGACTAGCCTCATCACGTGGAGTAGTTTGCCCGGATTGCATCGTCGATCAAACGACATCCGAGCAGCCTCATCATCACTCGAGCCTGGGAAGGATGGACCTTCAAACACAATCACCGATGCCTGCCCTAATCATCTAATTCCTTGCACATACCTTCGGGCTTACTATTTTTGACATATCTTTGTCCGGCTACAGTCTTATTAGTTTCTCACATGTCGTCACTGTACGACCCAGACACAGGCGCAAAGCTCGTACAACGTTGGGAATTTGCTTTCAGAGTATGTCACCGATATCACATGACGATATCCTGCCATGCCTCTAATGCACTCCTGTATAGCAGTTTCCTAATACGTTAATAGGCTCAGAGGGATGTAGCCTTGCGGATACCGATCAATTTCGTAACCGCCCCAGCTGTATCACTAAGAGCTGCCTGCTTCTCCAAAAACCAGTATGAAAGCAAAGCATTTAAGAAATGTTTCTCTAATTTATTTTCTGTTGGATTTCGGAGATTTTTGGTCGATGTATACTGGGATACAGGCCGTTCCGAATGGAGTCTGTGCCCAGTTCAGATACCCCCTTCAGGACTAGAAGCAGAATCGGCAGGTATCACGGCTATCAATACCGTCTTCTCGACCGCGCAGAGAAGTATCTCCCCACCGACGCGCAATGCCCGCGACATCCGGGACATCCGCTTCTCATGGGAAGCCGCTCTTCCGACTTATCTGCCAAAGGAGAATGCCATACCAATTTGGCCACGCCAAGATGCATCAACCTCCGAATCGGTATCAGGATCGCCTCCACTTTCATCAGGCAACATACTTCCTGCAGCCAGTTTGACCGCTGCTGAAACTGTGACAGCTTTGGCTTCGTCCATAAGTGCGGTGTCGTCCAAGATCCCTGTCAAGTTCCCCACTGATGGAAGTGTCCCTCTGTTGCAGCTTGGTGATTACAATTGCACGTCAATCATGACACTAGGATACCTCACCGGCGTATTTCAAGACTATCTAGATGCTTCAGGAACTACGACTGATGCCGTGACTACGTACTTATTCCTCAATATCCATGCTGCCTCTCCGTACGCATCACCATATTCGCCTGCGCAGCAGCTTACCACTGAGCAACTCCCAGGGCCTCAGCACCTGCTGAGTATCATCATAAACAGTAATCTGTCATCTCAATTATATACACCACAGCAGTTGCAGGAAGATCGCAATAATCTAAATGAAACTTGGCTTGACGTCCAGTCAGACACTCTTCCTGCAAGAGGCTACTACCAAACCTCAGAGAATTCCGAGGGCTTCCTAGTCACACAAAATGGATGGCCGAATGAGGCGTACATGGTGTTTAAAAAGTTCTATAGGCTAGTTGCCAGCTTTGGCTCCGTGGATCCTCAAATGGCCAACTACAATTTCTCGGCAGATGCCAACACTATCTTTGCCCCAGGGACGACCCGCTCTTTGCATAACGCCTCGATCACCTCGGACGGGGGAATCGAATCTGGGTGTCTATTTGCACCCATAGACCTCACGATTACGACGTCTACAAATTCCTCCTGGGCAATTGCGACTTCCCCCGATCTAGACCTCGGACTGAATCCAAATGACACACTCCCCATCCCCGCAATCACGAACCTCACTTCTTGTGGTCTATCTCCCATGTTAAACAGCAGTCTCTCCAACGTAACCGCTGATTTCGATTTCCAACCCTACCTCGCCTTCACACATAGCACCCTATGGTCCTGGAATCCTGGTGAACCCATCAACAACACCAGTGACGACTCCTCAGCTCGAACCCGCTGCGCCGCTATATACGCCACACCTCCATACCCAGGACGCTGGCGGTCAGTAAACTGCAACTCCCGAAACCGCGTCGCATGTCAACACCCCGATACGCCTTATAATTGGACGATATCCGCAGACTCTGTGAACTATTTCTCCGGCGACACAGCCTGCCCCCGCAACACCATCTTCTCCGTCCCACACACCCCCCTCGAAAACGCACATCTTTTGTCCGTCATCCAGTCCTCCTCTTCCCCCAGCCACCCCCTTTCCGACCCGATCTTTGTCAACCTCAATGCGCTAGATGTACCAAACTGCTGGGTTATTGGTACCAACGGCACGTGTCCATACTTACCCCCTAACGACACTAACAATGCGAGAGTTGTCGTTGTGCCTACGGTGGCGGCGGTCATTATTTTCGTGTTGGCGGCCTTGACATTTTTTGTGAAATGTGCGGCCAATCGGAGAGAGGATAAGAGGGGGAGGAGAAGGAGGAATGTGGGTGGGTGGGATTATGAAGGAGTCCCTAGCTAGTTAATGTGTTTAGGGGCAGTTGAGGATGAGTCATAAAGTGTGCTGTCTAGAAGTGTTGTACAATACCATTACATGTAGCGGATTAATAATAAAGTTAGTCTAATCTGTTCGATCAATTAATAGAATGCGGGATCTTTTTAAGGTGACTGGTTTCTGTCCTAAACAATGTTAGGACAACATGTGGATGCTAAGATTGCGTGTTTTGCCTCTGAAGGTTTATTCACATAGCCGAAATGATAGAACCGGTAGAGGGTGGTGAGAGTGCAACGAACGAGAGTAGGATACATTGAAACGATTGTTGGAATGATTTAACATGTCTTCTCGAACGGAGCACTGCGTATGTACTCACCTACAAGCATATTAAATCTGTCCTTATGCTAACAAGACGTTGGCAATACATTATTACTAAGACTCCACAGGTAAGAAAGGAACACTGGTCAAAAATGTAAATCCAGGAAATGAAAACCAAACCTTGTCTCTGAAAATATGCAAGCAGAGTTGGGAGGTACTAACGTGATTCAAAAGCCCGCCCAAACTTCCAGACTAGACCTCCTAATTGTAGTAATGCTTTTCATGCACAGTACCCAAGCACTGACATATCATTTCCATTATTACCTCAAAGAACCGCTTCAAGTATAGATGCTCTCGGTATACTGATTGACCTGCAGCCCCTTCTCCGCCATCTCCGCTTTCTCCAAGAACTTCAACGGCATCCACACTAAATGCCCTTTAATCCTATCCAACTCTTTCCGGATCTCCGCAACCGGCCTACTCTTATCATACAAGTGCCCCTGCTTGTGTTCCTTATCATTTTTTGGATTTGGTGTGAAGTCATCGTAGTCCTCGAATGTCAATATCTCATCGTCCGGGTCCGCATGGAAGAGGTCTCTGAAGACTGAAGTATTGGTAGATGCGCGCTCATACCACTCATTCCATAATTTATCCGAAAGCGGGTCCTTGACGAAGTCAAACTCGGGCCCTTCGAGATTGTCGTTCGGGGTATTGCCCGGCGGCTGCGCATTCGGGTCCTCAGTGGCGTCCAGGGTTTGCGGTGGGATGAGACCGAGGTGCTCTCGCCAGAGTATGCTCCGGAGAGTATGAGCGTGGCGCCCTGCTTTGAATGGAGCACCGTCCATTTCGATTTCAACCTTGTCGGTATCGTACATGACGATGGAAAGTTCGGAGTCGTGGAAACCAAGTTGCGATCGATCATTGATGTTGGAGCTGCCGCAAATGACATACCTATCGTCAATGATACATACCTTTGCGTGCACATACAGCTCCTCTTGGAAGAAATTTTCCTTTTCATCCTCCGGATCCCCCTCCCATTCTTCTTTGCTTGGCTTCTTCTCAGTTAGCATGGCATCATCTGCAATGGAATCTGCGTCAATGATGCCTCCCTGATCACCCATTCCCACATCTCCACGGTAGGATTCAAATCGTCGCCTCATATCCGCAGCCTTCTCCTTGGCTTCTTGTCCACCTTCCGCTGGGGCTTCAATCTCGTCGGCCTCCACCCGTTGAAGGTCCGAGTATTTCATGCCTGATTTTTCTTCTTGAGCCTTCAGTTTCGAAGTAACATTCAATCGATCGTACGAGCGGAGATTGAACAAGAAAATATGCTCTTTCGGATCGACTCCTTGGGCCTCAACGCGACCAAAGATACTATGTTTTCCACGGCAGATGCTCTTGTACTGGTAGTCCATGATAGCCCTAGTCCCTGTTGCCGCGTCCTCTCTGAGATCACCGGCGAAACCGGGAATTGCAGGAATGATAATGATGACCTTGAATTTCCTACCCTCTTGGCTAGCCCGGACCACTGCATCGACAATAGCGCGCCCGATCTGATTGTGTACCGGACTCTGATTGTCGCCTGTTGCGGTGATGAAGAACTGGTTCTCGATGTAAACGTAGTGCTGGGCTTCCCGGATCAAGTCGCAATAAGCAGTTTGAATGCTGTGTTCAGCTGGAAGAATCCCACTACTCCAATCTGCGGTGCTCCGAACGATCTGCGCGTGAACTGTTCCGCGATTATCAAGGTTCTTCGTACTCAGCGGGCTAAGTGGGTGATGGGTGTAGTCACCAACAGGAAATTTCGGCCTCTGGACACCAACCAGGTCTTCATCGTTGCCTTCTCGGCCTTCTAACGTGAGCCAATCATACCGGTCATCTCGCTTGTATTTGTCGCGCTTGCAGAAGTTCCACCTCAAAACGAAGTGTTCTGCGATGTCGCAAACGCAAGGACCGATCACGCCCATGGCGACGTCATGCCATGGCATCCTTCCATATTCAGCTTTGCTCAATTGATTTGATTTCCAGTCCTCGACCTTTTGGAAGTCCATGATACGGTTGTTGTTGAAGTCCTGACCGGGGAAAATCTCGTTTTGAACACCTGAAGGATGGACATCGGCTAAAGGATGTTGTTTCTCATCCCAGCGGCCATAGCAAAGATCTAGGCCACCAATAAAGGCAAGCTCATAATCAATGACAATGAACTTTTCATGATGTGCCGGGAGGGAAGTTAGCTTCTGCGATGTGAAACACCAAATGTCGAGATACTTACCCAGTAGAACGTCATATCCGAAGCATTCTCAAGTACGTTGTGGTCTGGGTGTCTCATGAGTTTGATATTGCCGTAGCCTGGTTTGCCTTCGGGAATGAGATTCATCATGACTTTCTTAGTATGTTGGCTGTTGCAGGTGAGCGCTGCTGACACCTAGGTTTATCAACTCGGAGGAGAAGCTAGGATAGCATTGGATCTTACCTCCTTATACACGATGATATAAATCTTAACTCCAGCCTCTGCTCGCCGCTTGAGAATTTGATCGAGACGCCATTCTTGATTGTAGTAAGGAGGTCGACGCAGGAACTAGCTGATCAGTTACCAGTTTTTCATGCATGGAACCAGACTTACAAGTTCCGGAGAGAGCCACCAATCCTCAATGTATATCGTTTCTTTCGCCTTCTCCAAAGCCTCCGACACAGCCTGCGCCCCGATTAGATTACTCAAGAGCATGTGATCGACTGGCTCTTACCCAAAAGTAGTCCCTCCCATCAACGTACCACTTGATTAAATTGCCGTCTCGTTCGGGAGCAAAAGAGTTGAAACGGTGGCCCTCACAGACTCTACTTCGTTTCTCATCCGTCTTCTGCTCATGCTCCTCGTCGTGACGGTGATTCGTATTGAGCAGATTGGCAAACTTTCCCATCTTGTGCTTCAGATGTGTTGCCTTGATCTTAGCATCGTATAGGCGGGTCTGCTTTAGCTTCTCACGGAGATTCGGGAACGGATGCTCAATCTTCTGTTTTAAGCCACGGTGTTCCCCCGCACTATCATGAGGCGCTTCAGACATTTCGGACGGGTCAGAGCTCAACGGGGATGGCTGGGGGACTTCTAGTGGAGAGGGTAAAAAATAGAGGCTCCTAGGCAACGCCCCTTCTTTTGTAGAAGAACGGGTCCCTAGGAAACCTGAATTCACTTCGTGTCACTTGGCGAGGTTAGGTTGCGTGATAGAGACTTGAGGACCGACGGCTTGCCGTGACGCACGCCAAGCCGCTAACCCGATTTCAGTGAAGAGCATGTTGTGGACTTTGATCCACTGAAACCCTTGAGTTAAGGCTGATTCGAGCAGCTTTCGTTTTATTGTCGAGGGAACATAAATTCTAGTACAACACAGTGCCGCTAAGAGAACGGGTTCTCAGGGTGCGAAAGTCGACTTCTACTCTGAACTGTATGCAAGTTCTGGACAGATCTGGACTAGCGAAGAAACCCGAACATTCTCGGATCTAATTAGCTAGCCGGCTCTTTCACGCATGATCGGTGCGAATTGGGTGTTGTAATTGATGGTGAGGCAAGAAGACAGCTTGGCGGATAGCTCCGTAACACATGGGATAACCACTTCCATGCAAAATAGTCTACATATACTGGGAATGGACTCCCAAAGAACAGAAAAGGGCGGGTGAAGATATTAAGTGTTGTGGTCGACAGACCTAATGAGGCACGTGACGACACCCAACAGCCACTTCCGGAGGCAATAATCTCGTGTTCCACACAATCGTCGGTCTTCGTTCTTCACACTACTCCAACATCATCCAGCGACTCAACAAGCCGAAGGGTGCTTTCAAATAGTTTCAGTGCGCTTTTGCCCTTCGTGTGACCCTATTCGGCAATGGAAATGTGTCCTCGAAAATTCCAGAAGATCATCCATTCGTCTGTGAGTCCTGAGTCTGAAATTGATTAGGAAAGACGATGATAATTGGGGCTCTTGGAAAGCTCCCGAGACCCGCCTCAGGCATAGCGGGGTTTGTCGTAATTACATGCCTCATCGACGTTGTCGGACTTAAGCCGGGTGGACTTCCACTTAACAGGACCATGCTAGTGAAAGACGTGCGCTAGATCTGTGACGGTCTGTAGACATAAAGATCCCTCGTTACGATCTGCTTTTTCTAAGTTTGGTTCCTGCTCTATCCATCGAAGCATTCATTTTATGCAATGGCTCCACGTGTTTTCCTCATTACAGGTACTTCTACAGGATTTGGGTCGGAGCTAGTAAAAGTCGTTCTTCGGAATGGCGATTACGTAGTCGCAACAGCGCGGAACAGTTCGAAGTTGTCGTTCGAAGGCGCTACTACGTCCAACAGCCTCCTCGTCGACCTGGACGTAACGAGCGAATCCTCCATTGATGAAGCCTTTGATGCTGCAATCAAGAAATTCAAACGAGTTGATGTCGTCGTCAACAACGCAGGGTATGGGTTGGCCGGAGAGTTTGAATCGTTGTCCGACAAACAAATCCGGACGCAGTTGGAAGTTAACCTGTTTGGCCTTATAAACGTGACGCGGAAGGCAATGGAAATCATGCGGGAATTAAAGACAGGAGGAATCATCCAGCAGGTTACGTCTGTTGGCGGCCAAGTTGGTAAGCAATATATTAGCGTCTACTTGACAATATTCCTTGCCAAGGTTAACTCAATGATAGGTGTTCCAAACTTCTCGATCTACTGTGCATCTAAGTGGGCTGTAGAGGGTTTCACGGAAGCAGTTTCGAAAGAAGTTAAGCCTGAATGGGGAATTAAATTCACTCTCATTGAGCCGGGCGGCTTCCGAACAGATTGGGCGGGCCGCAGCATGGACTTTGGCGAGAATAAAAATCCCGCATACGACCACATGAATGCTAGAGAAGCAATGGGAAAACGCCATGGTACTCAGGCCGGTGATCCAGCGAAGGCCGCTAACGCGTTCTATGACCTGGCAGTCATGAAAGACCCGCCTTTGAGGTGTTGTGTGGGTACGGACGCTTTCAAGATGATCAATCAGAAGCTGGAGAGGTATTCGGATAATTTGAAGAGGTTCGAAAAGTTGAGTAACAGTACTGACGTGGATGGATATCAGGCTCCGAGCTAGTTGTTCGCTGAGTCTGGTGGAAGCATCATGTCCGGGACATATTTATTCACCGCAGTTTCTGCACAACACTTTCCCTCTCACGAAAGCAAATAAAAAGACAAACAAAGAATTTCATTTCTGGGTACAATTCGTCTGCATTATTAAAGTGGCCTGTTTTCGCAACCCGCTCTCTCGGATCACTCTAGTAATGGTATGGCAGCAGAAGAACAACCTTGGAAACGATAAATTTTGACAGAGAGTCTTGACCTGCTATGATTAGGCGTTCAAGGGTGAAACACATACGCTGCCATTAGCGGCGGTGCTGTTAGTCAAAGAATGCAGGGATGAGGCTGTGTTCTTCACCACGTTGCACCGCCCATCTGGATTGCTCCGATTCGAGCCAGGATGTCTGACCACGTTCCAGATAGGAACACAAATCAGCACTTGCTCGTTCTAAGTGTCTCCACCACACTTTATTCCTTAGTTTCAAGTGTACAAACAAGGCGTTCACGACAATTAGTCGTTAGGCTCATGATGACCGTTCAAGCGCTGTCGTCGGAGAGGTTTCTCCGACTACGCACTCTCCCCTCTATCGCTAATTTTTTTTTCTTATACATGCCAACGAATCTCACGCACGTGGCGGCCAAAATACGGTTAAGCCAACCCAGAGAGTGACCCCTGACACCGCGTTTTGACTCAGATGACAACTCTCACGGGCGAGTGGTCAAGTCGAATAACAATTTAGAGTTGATAACCCCTCGTAGGGTGCATGTTGACCTATCCCATTTGTTGCCTAGGCGGCGGCTTCGAGCTGTTGGCACTTGGCTTCCAGTGATCGCCAAGAGGGGAATACAGGGCGTTTATGGGTGGTAGTCCGGTAAGGCAATTCCGGAGAATGACCGGGCATAGGGCTGTGTATGATACATCTTTTGAATCTAGTGGCCGTTGAAGGAGGTTGACTACCACTATCAAGGACTCGGCACATGCCGATTCAAAGATGTGACACTGACAGGCTCAAGTCAGCCCATGTATAAAGGAGCAGATTTCTCTTTGCGTCTGCTCGCCATTTGCATTGCTTGGAGCTCTTCCCATTGAACTACTGTCGCATCTCCGAAATTAAAATGCAGCTTTTCACATTGCTTTCGGGTCTTTGCTGCCTAGTAGCTGTCACTGCCTCACCCATCCAGAAACGAGCATTCCCTAATCCTGAGCCTTGTTCTGGAAATTGTACTTGGATACATGATCCAAGTGTGATTCAGAAAGATGGGACATACTACCGTTTTTCTACAAGTGGCAACATTGCCATTGCAACTGCGCCCAGCATGACCGGTCCGTGGACGTACAAAGGCGCACTGCTGGAGCATGGCACTTCAATCTATGTTGTTGATGGCCAGGACATTTGGGTACGAACGGTTTTCTTCCTGCTTGTCTTCACTATTGCTATGTTTAGCTTACCTTGTCCGATCACCTGACGTGCAAAACGCCCCTGACATTCGATAGGCTCCCGATGTGTTTAAAGTCGACGAGACTTTCTACGCCTACTACGCGGTTAGCAAAATGGGGATTCAAACCTCAGATATTGGAGTTGCGACCTCGACGACCCTTGATCCTGGGTCCTGGACGGACCACGGCAGCCTTGGTCTGCCGAAGAGCGCAGAGTACAACCTCATCGACCCAAATCTGTTCAAAGAGTCCGATAACTCCCCAATTTATCTCACCTTTGGATCCTATTGGAACGATATATTCCAAACGACTCTGAATGACTCGCCAATAAAATTCTCTGGCATCACGCCGAAGAATATTGTTAGTAATTCGACTATTAACGCTGCTGTAGCCGAGGGGTCTTATCAGTTCAAGTGGCAGAATTACTACTACGTGTTCTACTCGGCCGGTGCATGCTGCAATACACCGCCAAATCTTGCGAAGCCAGGAGATGAATATCGGGTTATCGTTTGCCGATCGGATAGCATCACGGGACCATTCGTGGACCAGTCAGGTAAGGATTGCTTGACTCAAAGTGGTGGAACGCTCGTGCTAGGGAGTCACGACGATGTATATGCGCCTGGCGGACAGGGGGTAATGTACGACCCAGATATGAAAAGTCCAGTTATTTACTACCATTATGGTGAGTTCAGTTCCGGACCATCTCTAGATTTATATTCGGGGACTTTGGCTGATCCAGCGTCACAGTTAAACCCTCGGTTGGCTACAACGCCGATCAATTCTTCTTCGGTTTCAACTATCTAGATTTTTCCTCTGGATGGCCGGTTGTTGTCTAGCTTTATTAGATGCGAATTGGGACGGGATGGATAGAACAAAGGATCCTTTGGTGGTTCGTAAGGGTGGAATTCGGGGCGTTTGAACTTGAAAGAGAATATCCAGGATATGTAACGAAGTTATGAGATTATGTGCCATGTTAAAAACTTATTTAACTCGGTAGTGTTCTCGATAGGGAATATCAAGGCTGGACTTTACCGCTTCACTGGTACGATAAATTACAAAAATTTGGTTTGCATAAACTCTTCGGTCTGTTGTTGAGCAGCCGCACGGCCGGACATCTTCACATGGATACAGTCATTAGGAACTACGGCAGGTAGAGTGGTGGTATCATCGACCAAAGCACGGACGTAAAGGGGGAAGTTTTGAAACAGCGAAGATCTGTAGTACTGGGAAAGGAGATATTTGGCTGAGGAACATCGATGGGGCCTTGGGAGCCAGATGCGCTAATGCCTGGGAATGATGCGCGTGAGAGAAGTCCAGAGTCAAAGACTGTCGAGCACCAGTGCAGATGGACACTTATGTAAACCGCAGGACGACGTCATTCAACTGTCAGACATGCAAGCTTGGGGACTCACCTCTGTGGAACCTGGCAGACGTTGGAAGGATGCTGAGGAGTGAAAGTAAGAGGATGAGTGAAGTTTGCTTTGGAAACTGCTAGTCCCAGAAGGGGCAGATAAGTGGGCAGTGGTGTCGCGCTAACACGCGCCAAGACCTGAAGGGGGCACGAACGCGAAACCACTTTACGCGCTTTCCAGCGCCAACCCCCGATTCACCCCACTGGAAGAGAAGGATCCCAACATCGCAACGACACTTCACTTCTTTGATACCCACGTCTTTTCTAAGCAGATTTCCTGCTTCCTTGAGGACCAGAGGACCGTGAAGACGCAAAAACCTGTTTCGTAACACCCCGAAATCCTGAAGCATGACGGAGGTGATTAGAGACGAGGATACTCGCAGGCGCATTAGGCTCGCGGAGGAATTTCTAGATCCACGTATGTTGTGCAATATTTTGTTGCAGTTGCAGTTGCTAACCATGGCAAAGAGGATGTTTCTGCGCGAAGGTACAGCGTCAATTGCACGTGCCCCTGATCGCTGCCTATACTGACTTCGCCAGCTATCGTCCAGACATCCTGGTGATGCTGAATCGAGGGTTAAGAAGGCTCACAGTATGTTTTATCTCGCGGACGTAATGTGCAGATGCTGAGATTATGCAGGTCAGCTTGGACGAGATCAGGTCGCACAATCGCGAATTGGCCGATGGACTGCTCAACGAGCCCTTCGACTTCGTAAAAGCCTTCGATAGTGCCCTCAAGGCCGTGGTCAAAACCCTGCCGGATCGACCTAAAAGCGAGACCTCGGAGGATGTCGTATACTACTGCGCCTATATCGGCAGCTTTGGCGAATTCGCATGCAATCCGCGCACGCTGAGCTCGAACCAGCTAAACCGTATGGTGTCGCTGGAAGGAATTGTGACTAAGACGTCTCTTGTGCGGCCGAAGGTTGTCAAGAGTGTTCACTATAGCGAGAATAAACAGAAGTTTCACTCTAGGGAGTATAGGGATCAGACCATGACCATGGGTGCGGCCAGCACGAGCGTGTATCCGACTGAGGATGATGATGGGAACCCAGTATGCGCTATTGGACGACACGAGGAATTTGAGATACTGACCAGACTGTAGTTGACCACGGAATACGGCTACTGCATCTATAGGGACCACCAAGTCGTTTCCATCCAAGAAATGCCCGAGCGCGCCCCTGCAGGCCAGCTTCCACGTTCCGTCGATGTGATCTTGGATGACGATCTCGTCGACCGTGTCAAGCCGGGCGATAGAATCCAGCTCGTGGGCATCTACCGCTCGCTCGGTAACCGCAATGCTTCTTCTGGCAGTTCAACCTTCCGCACATTGCTCCTCGCAAACAATGTCATTCTGCTCTCTTCGAAGGCGGGTGGCGGTATTGCTCAGGCGCCAATCACCGACACCGATATCCGGAACATCAATAAGATTGCGAAGAACAAGCGGGTCTTTGAGCTCCTGTCACAGTCGCTTGCCCCATCCATCTACGGCCACGATTACATCAAGAAGGCTATCCTGCTCATGCTCCTGGGTGGTCAGGAGAAGAACCTGGATAATGGTACCCACCTGAGAGGAGACATCAACATACTCATGGTCGGTGACCCCTCCACTGCGAAATCCCAGCTGCTCCGCTTCGTCCTCAACACGGCTCCTCTTGCAATTGCTACGACTGGTCGTGGCTCCTCAGGCGTCGGTCTCACTGCAGCCGTCACACAGGACAAAGAGACGGGCGAGCGACGTCTGGAAGCAGGTGCCATGGTCCTCGCTGACCGCGGCGTGGTCTGTATCGATGAATTCGACAAAATGTCCGATGTCGATCGCGTAGCTATTCACGAAGTCATGGAGCAGCAAACCGTTACGATCGCCAAAGCAGGAATCCACACTTCGCTCAACGCTCGCTGCAGTGTCGTTGCGGCAGCCAATCCCATCTTTGGGCAGTATGACATCCACAAAGACCCCCATCGCAACATCGCGCTTCCAGATTCGCTACTCTCCCGTTTCGATTTGCTCTTTGTTGTAACAGATGACATTGAAGATGCCCGGGACCGCCAGATCTCAGAACACGTCCTCCGCATGCATCGTTACCGTCAACCCGGCACTGAGGAAGGTGCTCCCGTCCGTGAAGAAGGCGCGCAGCTTCTCGGAGTCGGCCTTGACATCGACACGGAGAGCAACCGTCCCACCGAAGTCTACGAGAAATTCAATCCTATGTTGCACTCAGGCGTAACAGTTACGGTGGGTCGTGGCTCCTCGCGCCGAACAGAAGTCCTCAGCATTCCCTTTATCAAGAAATTCATTCAGTACGCCAAGCGTGAGAAACCTATTCTTACGAAGGGGGCAGCGGACCACATTGTAGCCGCATACTCCGCTCTTCGCAACGATGAGCTCGACTCCGGTACCCGTCGTACCTCGCCTATTACCGCACGTACGCTAGAAACGCTAATCCGTCTCTCGACCGCGCACGCTAAAGCCCGTCTGTCTAAGCGCGTGGAGCAAAAAGACGCAGACGTCGCCGAGCAAATCCTTCGTTTTGCACTCTTCAAAGAGGTCGTCGAGGCAGAGCGCCATAAGCGGAGGAGAATAGCCCGCGATCCCGATGCCATGTCCACAGATGACGATAGCTCTGGACCTGATGATGAGGATGGCGATGAAGCTCGCCAGACTACGCCTCCACACCGTAGTGGTGGGCCGAGTACTCGGAGCCAGCGCTCTGGAGGAAAAAGCGGGTCAACACCTGCTAATAATGACGACGACAATGATGAAGACGACAACGATGATCTGTACAGACTAACACCGCGTACTCAACGCACAACTAAATCCTCAACGCGCGGGCCAACGCAAAACCAATCTTCGTCCCAAGTCTCCGCTGCCTCCTCCCTACCGGCCTCACAACTACCAGCTACGCAACTTGAGTCTCAATCACAATCGCAATCTGGCATCACACCGGCCCGTCTCCAAGTCTTCCAGACTGCACTCGGTCAACTTATTGACGGCCCGTTGTTTGCAAACGATGCCGCCGATGTGGAGCCTCTTGTTGCGGCAGTGAATGCGAGGGTCGGAAGCGGAGCTGGCAGACACGCGTTTGAAACGCAGGAGGCGGAAAGCGCGCTGGAGACGTTGAGTGAGAGGAATAAGATTATGTATTCTGGTGGGATTGTGTACAAGATCTAAGATGGGTTGGTTTGGGCATTGTCATGGCTGCGGCGAATGAATATGTGCTGCAAGGTAAAGGAGTGCTGTAGCTGGAGTATATGGAGTCCTTGGGGGGTGGCTTCTGGACTGGGTTATGACCTGTGATGTGGAGGACAGGATGAGTACGGAGGGATGATGGTGCATCTTTGGAGTTAGACCTTTTTTTGGTATGCAGAACCTAGGCTTGAGATGGTACGTAATATAGATACCTTTTTCTCTTGAAACTTTGGTGCACTGCTCTCCTTTGTATCCCGGACGTAGGAAAGCGTAAGCAAAGATGCTAACAATGATATATTTACCAACATCTGGATATTATACTCCTAGGTTGATATTCTGCGACCGACGTTTTTTTCACACAAATGAAAAAAAAAAAATTACTTTACCTCGGATGAACTCACCACTTGAAGTTCCCCCGGCCCATTAGCCCTTATCCCTTTGCTCCTAAACTCCCACTTCCCCACCACCAGCCCGCCTCCTTACATACGCGCTCCAATCCACTCTCTCTTCCACCTCATCCAATCCCACCACTCCTCCTCCCTCAGTCCAACTCACCCACTTCTCCAGTCCCAAAAGATGTCTCATGGTAGGCCGTCCATGTGGACAACTCCACGGTTTGTCCATGTCCCCCATATGCCTAACCACACGTTCCATCTGCGATTTCGTCATGGTCTTGCCAACCATAACACTGCTTCTACATGCCCTACTCGCAAGTAATTTGCGCACTTTACTCGGACGAGGGATGTATTGTTCAGAGATATTGGCGGAAGGCGGGTTCTCTGCGAGAAGAGCTAGGAGTTCTTCGAGGTCTGCCGGTGTGAAGGTTACTTCTTTGGACATGGGGAGGGTCAGTAGCTTTGCGCGCTGGCCACCGAGCGGTGTTGAGCCGGTGTTGTCGACTGATACTGTGAATCCATTGGCGGTCAAAACCTCTTCGTTAGAGAGGATAATCTCCTCTTCAATGGCTGTTAGTTGCAGCGGGTGCGGATGTACGAGACGCTGAGAGACCAAGACCGTAGCTGATGCGAATCTTTCGAAATTGTATTTCTCGTCGGAAGCGTGTTGGTCAATGATAAAGAGATCTGGACTAGGGGATGTGGGTGCTGCGGGACGGACGGCGAGGATGAAACCTAGATTGAACTGGCCGATGATGCGCATAGAGTGGAAGTCAGACTTTGTGACTGTGAGAGAGAGTTGCTCCTCGGGGTTTGATGTGCTGAGTTGTGTGCTTGATGGGACATCAGTTATTGGCTCAGCCCGCTCTCCTCCAATGAGAGCAGACAGATTCAGAGCTTGGCGAGTGATATCGTTGGCAGAACTCTCTACAAACCTGACAAATCCAGTCGTCATGTATTGCTTCCTTGGACCTTGGAAAAGTTTTGTTGCACGTTTGAGATTGTGTTCCGTTGGACGCGCAGCAGATTCTTCAGCTTCAGCAATCATCTTCATGATTTTCGCTTCTTCTCTTGCTTTCTTTTCAGCTTCGTTAATGTACTCGTTGTCAGAACGGTCATCTTCACCACCAGGCTCAGGCTGCGCCTCATCTTCTTCCTGTAGGCCTTCAGCGAGTGGTGGAGGAGGGGGTATGGGCTGGTCACTTGATTCAACGAATAAGGAGTCTGAGTTAGGTTCATGAACTACCATGTTGGTCGAATGGTGCTTCTTCTTCTCCAGTGAGGGATTGTTAGGAACAGGTGCGTCAGGCATACTACTATCCTCACCCGCAGCCTCTTGAAAGTCTTCGTCTTCATCCTCGTCGTCGCTCTGTTCTATTTGGGTACCCGAGACCGAGAGGCCACCTTGGTTTCTCATAAACAATGGCTTTTTTGGCGCCTGACTCAAAGGAGTCCCGCTCAACGAGAACTTGGGAATGTGGATCCTAGACCGTCTCGATGCCCTAGATTGGCTTCCAATGGTCGACACTGTTGTAGTATCACCAATGGTGATAGTAGCTTGTTGAGCCGGTGTTCGCATTGGACGCATCCTATCGAATGCGTTTTGGATGTTACTTTGCGGCAATCGTTTTCGTGGCGTTTGTTTTACGGCAGGAACATTCTCTTCTTGTTCACCCTCATCACTGTCATCAGCACCTGAAACTCTTGGCGATCGGTCTCGTGCCATATGCTTTGCATGTTGGGACGCTATCCGAGCGTTGAAATCTTGGACTGCTCTTGGAAGCTCTACATGGGCACTGGGTATGATAGGTGTCAGTTCAAACTCAATTGGATCCGGTGCAGGTTCCTCTACCAGAGGCTCCAAGTCCTGTGATGATGGACCTGATATACAAGGAGGGTCTGGAGATATCGGCTTTCTTTGCTGTCTCGCATGAGGGCGTAAAGCCCTCTCCTCTGTACCTCTGCCTGTAGATCTTTCGATTAGGCTGGCTTTGATGAAACCTCGTTGAGGAGGGATCTCTTCAGAAGCTGAAGACAAGGTAAGCGCCTCAGCTTCCGGCGCCGGTCGAGGCTTTTGGGGAACGTTGGCTGGCACAGGAGAATTTCGTACTGTAGAGTCTGTGCCACCTCTTTGCATAGGCGAGGGCTTAAAGCCTAGGACCTTTTGAGGCATAAGCTGAGCTTGAGGAACGCTCTGGTCATGGCTCCCAAAGAGCTCAGCAAGCGCTTCCTTCAAATTTTCTAGCAGTGTCGTTTGATCATGTAATAATATAGTCCTCTTATCTGGAGACACATTGACATCGTAAGCATTTGTGTCAAGCTTGATATCAGCGAATATGAATGGCGACTGGGTGATGTTATAGGATTTGTAAACTTCGTTGAAAGCTTTGGCTACCTGCGGGAGTGCACAGGGGCGGGAATTGACGAAGAACATCTGGCGGTCTGGAGTCTGCCGGCCTTCACCGACAACCGGGCGGGAAATGTGGCCGACAATGCTGACTTCTCGGGACCCTGGGTCCTCTCTGGTGCTCCAATTCCTGGCGCTCTGCGTGGGTCTAGGTCTGTTTGACGGGTCCATTTCGAACTTTAGGTCGAGGGGGATTAGCGCAAGTAGTGTCTTGGTGCCGTAGACATTGGCGATGTTCTCTTTGGTGTTGGGATTTGAGTTGGTTGAGAAGGCGATACTTTTCTTCCTGCACACCGTTCAGTTGCGTCTCATCCAAGTGCGGGATCTTAAGCTACAAACCCTTTCGGCATCTGATTACTCACTGAGAACCTAACGCCTGCGCTAATACATGCATACGCATTCAGTAATGCCAGTACCTTGTTATACTCCCTCTTGATTGTCTTCTCGAGCTCCTTGCGTCTCACCGGCAGATTGTAGAACAGGCTCTCCACCACTACGGTTGTGCCTTGTTTCGCAGCAATGACCGAAGTTCCTTTGAGCTTTCCCGACATGTCGAAATCGAGCCGTGTACCTTTCGGCCCATCACTGGCGCGGGCCGTGATGACGTGGAATTTAGAGAGGGCGCAGAGGGAGGAAAGGGCCTCGCCACGGAAGCCGAAGGTGCGAAGGGCGGAAAGGTCATCGTAGGTGGATAGTTTAGACGTGTGGTGCTTCAAAGCTGAAGTAATCAGCAAGACATGTTGTGTGGGGTGGACGAGGTGTGGTGGTGTACCTATTGTCTCGAAGTCTTCTGGCGCAATCCCCGCCCCATTGTCCTGGACTTCAACAGCGTCCAAGCCATGGTTTTTGAAGCGAACCTCTGCACAGGAGCTGTCAGACACGACACCATCGCTGCAAACAATTCTTCAGGCCGTACCAATTGAAGTCGCTCCAGCGTCGATGCTGTTTTCCACAAGCTCTTTAGCAACGGAGCAGATGTCTACAATCACTTGGCCAGACTGGATCTGATGGACCTTCAAACCGAGTCAATATTCATGCCGAGCATACCTACATGGTGTGCTTACAGAGCGGCCCTCGATGGGCTTGATGGTGGCCATGTCAGCCCATGATGTCCTGGTGAAGAACCAAAGTGGTGCAGGTGATGACGCGAGACCGCGATTGCTAGCTCCACGCGCTGGGCTAGCCAATCACACCATTTCACTAATGTGTCCGCAATTCTTATGGAGGGGCATTCGCACATTGAGTTTTGCATATCGACTGGAACCTCGCTTGTTGCCATAAATTATTTTCTATTTGCACTGAAGATTCGCTATCTGATATGTGACGCAGAGAAGCCTTCCCCTAACTCTTTGCAGTAGCAGCCGCTGCCCCCGCCATATTTTCCGTCATCTTCTTCAGTCGCCTTGAAACCTCCTCCTCCGGTCCCACACCCTCCTGGCCCAGCATTTTACTTGCGTACCTATTCAACCCCACCTCACCGTTTTCAATGTCCCAGAATTTTCCGCGATCAGAGTAGATCATTTCGCCGTGCCTGTCTTGGTCCGCCATGAGAACGATAACAGACCGAGCCACCACATCAGCCGATTGGATCCCATCTTCTCCAATAACAGGGATGACGTTCCGTGGAACGATGGCCGTGTCTGTCCAGCTAGGTGCAATAGAATTTATGCGAATAGGGATTTTAGGGTAGAGGTTCCCATAGAGTGCTCGGAGCATGCCTTTTCAGATTAGTTTGCCCGGGAATGTCACTGCAGCTAATGAACCCCATACCTAGAACAGCGTGTTTTGACGTGGCTACAAACGAGTCAGCTGGGCATGCTTCCGGTCACGGATTGATACTCACTGTAATCTGTAGGAGAGAACCGCCTGAAGCCTAGTATTTCGTAGTTAGAGGGTGATGCTGTAAGGGAGGGGAACATGTTCGCCAGCCCTACTTGATCCCGAGCCTGTCATCACAATAGAACCTCCTTCTAGGTTTTGCTTGATATAGTAGATCCCTAGTTTGGTCGTGTACATGCAACCAAGAAGGTTGACGTTGATTGTGTTCAACTTCGGCGGTAGGAGGTCGCCATTCTCATCTACATCCTCCTCGAGGAGGTTGACCGTTGGCGAGATTCCTGGCCAAATATAAGTCGAGTGATCCATGCTAGGCAAGAAGAGCTCAAGACCGAGAGCAATGCATACCTGCATTAGCGAAAACGTGGTCGATAGTACCGAACTTCTCCTTAGCCATTTTGAACATTTCAAGCTGCTCTTTCCAAGATGTAACATCGACTTTCTTAAAGGTCACTTGAGACTTCTCTGGCTCTGGCATTTCGTTCACATCGGATGCAACAACCCTTGCTCCGATACTCAAGAGACGCTTGACGGTGGCAAGGCCAATGCCGGAGGCAGCACCTTCACATAATCAGCGCCGGGCTCAGGAGAGGTGAGGCGAAAGTGGACCTGTGACAATAACCACCTTATCTTTTACTCCTTGGAGATCGCTGTCGGAGATAGTGAAGCTCGTCATGCTGGATGGTTGTATGGGTGAGTGTGGGAGCAGATGTGCTGAAAGGCTGATGCAGTACTAGTCGAAAGCAGAACAGTGTCCTACACATATAAACAGAGCGATAGCACACGCCAAGTCTTGCGAAAGCTGCAGGTGAGAGTCGTACTCCGAAACCAGAAGTCAAGTAGTGTTGGGGTTCGTACCGAGTTGCAAATACCCCGCACTACGTGAAAGGAAAGGCTTGTTCGGCTGACACAGCATATTTGAGGGCTTGAGAACGACTTGCACACTGCTGTGATTTGTTGTATCATGGGAATTTTTGGTCCCAGGGCTTGAGGAGGCTGCATCTGAGTCATGTTCATTCGCTCTGATATCCTCAATAAGACAAGTTTGGATAGGCACTGGTTTTCTGAGGCGCAGTGGTCCACCAAGATGGCTGCCCTGGTTACATGCTAGCCAAAAGCCGAGGCATGGCCCGGATCCGGTAGGTGCTCTATATTCCCATTTGCGAGGCTGATGGGGGCTTTAGAATTGGTCATGAGAGCCATGAATAGCCACTTGTGTAAGAATACCGAGAGCAGCGGGAGTCCTCTTGATATTATGTCTTCGACGATTGGAAGCTGTGCCTGTATTTCATGTTCCCCCTCCGCCTCGACCGCGACCTCTGCCACGCCCGCGCATGCCCCGGCCTCCACGATCGCCGCGATACTCTCCTCGGGACTGCATTCCGCCGCCGCGTGCTGCACGAGTCGCCTGTTCTTTGGCCTGCTGCTCCTTGACCACATCAACGATGATATCGGGCACGCGAAGAAACTTGATCTATGCGACGTTATTATCGGTGTGAACAAACGGGAAGCTTTTTAATAGAGTAGGCTCACAGTGCTTCCTCGCACGTAAATCTCAGGTAACCGCCAGAACCTGTCGCCATCTGTACTGGTCTGCACGACTTCCTTCAGCGTTAGGTTCATCCACGTGTCGCAGCTCACGAGGTGGCCGTTCAGTGTCTCGCCATTCTTCAGTTCGACTAGCATGGGATGGCCCTGGGCGGCCGTCAAGAGGCCCAAGGGCAGCTGTGAGAATCATGTAAGCGATTGAAGCTCTGTCGAGGTCACGGTCGATCACGACAAGCGTGGGGGGGGGGGGGAAACCTACCACCATGGTGATAATCCAGGTCGCGCAGCACGAGTGCCCAGAATAGTACTTGGCAGGACTATGCGCAATTCGAGGTGACCAAGGGTCGAAGATCGAGAGCTTCTTTCTGGGGGTGGCTGGGCGGTTAGGTATCGATCTGGTGAGAGAGGGTTGGCACGCGAGAATTGTTGTCGCGAGAGAGAGCTTGGGCCACATGTGGAGGGGTCCCACAAGTGAACGTTCAGAGCGTGCGTCGTCACCTCACTGCACCACCAATCACTGCCATCGAGTAGCAGCGATTCGAAAGTTTAATTGGCCCAATGATTGATGAAACGACCGTTGAAATGCTCGCGGTATTTTTCGATGTTTCCTGAAACGTCGTCGTACTTTCAGCTCATCTGCAGCATTCGCAATCCATCCCAAAATGGACCCCAATCCTCTGCATTGCTCATCAAGCACACCTGCAGGTCCCATTAGATAAGCTTGTCTGCGAGATGCACACAGGAACAGCCCTGGGGATACTCAAGTCACGCGTCGGCTTGAATGCTCCTTCGCGCGGTCCCTTCGATGTTGAATCTGCTCCATTCAAGCCCAACTCGCACACTCTGCTTTCTGTCAAGAACAATAGAGCACCGACTTGAGCTCTTCTCTCCCCTATTTTCCATTTCTGCAAAATATTGCTCCTGACTACTCCCTCCTACCATCTACCATCTACCATCTACCATCTACCATCCACTATCCACGCTCTCGCTTTCGCGCTGAATCGTGACCCGATGTGCTCAGCCCCGCCGCACGACCCTTTCTGCCACCCTGGCCACACTGGCGCTCCAGCGACACGCGTCCATCCTTCGGGGGTTACGGGCTGCTGATGGCTGGGGTTTCCATCGCCTTCTGCGCCCTGTAAAACCATCACAGCCTCCCACCGCCCTTCTGCTGGTGCCTGATCCCCTAAGAACACGCTGTTCTTACCTCTGCCATTTTCTTTGAGACCACCTTGATTCCTTATGCTTTTGTAGTTGCTGCGTGCTGTGCTGACTAGCCGTTCCTTTCTTTGCATTTGTTCTTTCCTTCGTTCCTTTCAAGCCATGCGGTCCTTCAAGCAGAAAGTACTGACAGCCGTGGCATGGGCTCTACCGGCTCTCAGCGCTGCACTTCCGGCAGTCCAGGGTCACGATCACGCTCTCATCCGAACTGATGGAAAGCAACCCATCTTGGAGTTAGGTACGGACCCTTCTCTCTTATACTCGTGTCTCTTTGCCTCCTCTAGGCACCTGCTAAAGACATGCAGACCTCCAAGAGAGTTATGCTCAAGCTACATTCAGCGTTCCATGTGCTGGATGTCTTGGCCAAGATGACACGGGCCATGATGACGACTCTCTTGTATGGGCCCTCCTCAGGCAACAATACAATTGAACAATTGAGCTTACCGCTTCCCAGATACTGAGTTTCAAGACACATTCCTCCAAAAAACCATGCGGAGCTTCTAACATTACTTTGAACGGCATTTACTTGCCCCAAGAATGGAACGGTGACCTCGCCTCAGGCTCAGGATCTTTCAGAGGGGTACCCGACATCCAGGAGAATGCCTGGTTCCTCCAGCACGACTTGGATCTTGAGTGGCAGTCGGCGTGTCTTTACGGCAACGAAACCGCTACAGAGGAGAACGCGAACGATGCCGCACAAGTCCTTACTGTGACTATCAAAGGTATTGATGGTAAAGTGCTCAATAGGCCTTCCGGTTTCACCGTCTCCTTCAAGCAGCTCTCCCCACCTGAGCTCTTAAGACTCGAAGCCACTCCCAACCGCTCGGCCAGTAATAAAGAGCAGGCCGAGACCTGGCGTGAACCTCCACCTCACCTTCGATTGATCTTGTCACCCCCTGAGAACGTCCACTTCAAGTCCAGTGATATCCCAGGCCAGCTTTCCCTTGAAGACGAAATCCGTGAACTCAGGATCCTTCAAGCCGAGGTCCAAGAGTTGCACGAGGTCATCAAGGAGAAGAGGAAACATATCAAATCGCAGCTAAAGAAAGAAGCCCAAAGCTTGAAAGAAGAACTACAGGAGTGTGATAGCGTCACTTGCGTTATCAAGGCCATCGCCCACAAAGCACACGGTGCCTGGAGAATCATCTACATCCGCTTCCGCCCTCTTCATCACCACCACGGCCATGAAATGGGTCGTCCCGATGAGCAAGATCCATATGATCGAGTCTGGCGCGCTGGTAACCACAACCAAGCTCCGGAAGCTAATGTTGAATCGGTACCTCCGCCACCACCTCATGGACCACCTCACCCACCCCACCATGGCCCTCCACCTCCACCTCCACCGCATCATAAACCTGGTCACCACCCTCCACCTCCCCCACCTCCTCCTCGTCACCATGGCCCACCCGAGCCTCCGTATTTCCTCGCTATCAAGATCATAGCAGGTGTTCTGTGCTGTGGGTGCCTCTTCGCTGTGATCCGTCACCGCTGCAGCTCCCCCCGCACTCGCACTGAACGCGCCGCCCTTCGCGAGGAACGCGCCAATGAACGAGCGTACCGTCGTGCGGCTCGTCAACACGCATGGCGCAAATGGTGGCGTCGCAACTGGCGGGATCAAGACCGCATCGACGACTATGAGGAGAAGCGCGCGCTCATCCAGGAACAAGAATCCGTCCTGGAAGACGCCATGCAGGAGGAAATCCGGCAACTCCGCGAGGCCCACGGCGTCGTGAGGTCCATCGTGCAAGCCGAGGAAGGTCGAGGCGTGTATCCTCGATGCAACACCGCCCACATGCATATGCACATCCCCTGCCACTGCCATGCCCACGCACACGTCCCTAGCCCCAACTACTCCCCTGTTTCCTCCGCATACACATCTTCCTCTCTCCCCTCACTCCCCTCACGCCCGCTCTCCCGGACGAACAGCCTCCCAGACTATCGCTCAGACACATCAACCGAGCCTCCAGCCTACGAAGAGGACGAAGACATGTCCGATGTTGTCGTCAACGGCTTCCGACAATACACACCATCCACATCATCTGGCAGTACACGGTGGACACCCGAGAGCAGTGTAATTGATGTGAGCCCACGTCCGAGTGCGGAGACTCTACGATACGCCGGCACAGGAGGGGAGACCAGGGACGCAGATCAATTCGCCGAGACAACGGAGACGAATTTCGGAAACGCGAAAAATTAAAGTATTGGGCTGGGGACAGAGCCTGTATGGCACGGCGTTGTTTGGAGGGCGAGATATGTATAATTGGTAGGCGACCGGCTCAAGACCGGTATCGTGCCACACGCAAGTTATATAAAAGGCAATGTCCCGTGATATAGGAGTTGGTCGGCGGCCCGACCAATCTCGTCCGGTATGACAGGTATTTTCCGCTGTAGTTTTTCTTCTTCTTTCCATCTATCGGGTTCCCAGGTGTTTGGAGCAGTGGGGGTTTCTCGGTCACGCTTACCATGTCATGCATTGTACGATTTCAGATTCTTATTCATCATTGGCAAAGGGCTTTTTGCTTTTCTCTTTTAAGAGGCGCCGCACTATACCAAAGGGTGCGAGGGGATTATAACTCCCCTACTAATATTTGCAGTTCTTGCACTGTACTGTACTGCATTTTCTTCGGTTACAGTTGGGAAGCATCGGTAGATCAATGTAGACCTGCTATCAGCGGCAGATGTCCATCTGTTCATCGGCCAAATGTGGAATTGAATTGCTGTGAAAGCAAATTCAAGACACTCACATCCAGCGTGTTATTGAGGGGGGCCAACAGGGTTGTCAACCAGACAGCTTCCCAAACGCTCTTGAGATTGTCGATGATATTGCACATACCCACAAATATGCTACATGTCTATGATACAAATACGTGGTCTACCGCCTCCTCAAGTACCAGTTGAACGCCAACTGCCCTGTCTCAAGCGGAAACGGCGTCGGGACCTCCGCTAAGCCAGGCCTAGCGACAGGATGTCTCAAATAGACAGCAGCGCATATATTCTGATTGACCTCCAGATATCGTGGTATGAATGCGAAGGCAGACATGTAATCCCTCGGCCGCCAGGGCGTCAGGTATGGCTTCGAAGGATCGCGTTTATTCCAATTCGCATCGAATTCGGCTTGTTCCTTTAGCCTATCAAAAGCCCTGGATAACTTAAGTTCCTCTTCGCGTGTTAGTCGCACCTCGGGGCCAGATGCAGAGTCGGATTGAGCTGATTTGCTGCTTGTGAGGTGGGACTTCAGAAAGGAGAATTGGGAGTCGAGTGTCGAGATCTGCGAGGGAGTCGATGTGCGCCAGAGGGAAATGGCTTTGCGGACTGTCTGCTTGAATTCTCGGAGTTTCTGCTTGTCTTTTGCTTTCACTTCTTCGGCAAGGACGCCCTCGACGTTGTCCATTAGTGTCTGGAGATGTTTCTTCAGTTCTTCAGGGGAAGGCTCCTTCTCTTCAGCTACGGGGGTTTGAGCCTCTGGCGTGCTTGCGAGAGCATCGGCAAGAAGGGGCACTTTGACGGAGGCCGTCTTGCTGCGACCCTGGCCCTTCCGGCTTTCAGCGTAGGCGGTGCCTTTTTCTTTGGCGATGCGGCGGGCGACGGAAGAGCGAGTTTTCTGGGCACCGGTTGCCATCATGACGGATTCGGGGACGACTTGGAACATGTCGCCGGGGTTGAGCATGTATCCAGGGTAGATCATCTGAGGAAGCGTCAGTCTGGATTGGGCTCTCCATGGGTCAAGGTTGGGAGCGGGCTCAACATGCACACCTTCTTCCCATTGACCTTGACCAGGCCATGGACGACGAATTGCCGTGCCTGACGCACGCTGCTCGCAAACAGCGCCCTGAAAACGGCAGTATCCAGCCTCCTTTCCACTGGGTAGTACGTCATCTGCATATACGGAGTCATGGGCGGGGTCTTGGTCTTCTCCATGGCGTCGGCTCCGGCGCCCCGGCCAGCGGCCTGCTCAGAGCCATCGTATCGAGCCAGATACTTGTGGTCCATGGGCACGACGGCGGGCAGGTTGCGCCGGAACATGCGCTTCCACTGCTTCTCACGGATCTGCTCGCCGTGGTAGGCGCGCGTGTCGGATTTGGCCGTCCATTTCTGCTGGAAGTAGGTCTTGGTAGCGAGATTCGGAGGATTGAGACGTGAGAGGTTGTAGAGGGTCCAGCGGGACCAGTCCTGTCTGATTTTCTGTACGGCCATTAGACAAGGACTAATTCATATAGAGAGGATGGCTGACGAGTTTCTTCAAGGAATGGAACCTCGGCTTCTTCCTCATGGCGGCGGGGAGGAGAGGGAGGAGAGGGAGGGGGG